>NC_064567.1:72670734-72970734 GCF_937001465.1 Orcinus orca
GAGTGCAATTCCAAAAATTGTTAAATTTAACCAATAAAACTTTAAAACTTCTATATGGGCAAAAAACTAAGGAAAGTAAAAAAATAACAATAAAGGTGCAAGAAAGGCATTAGGGAGAAACAGAAAAGCTGAGGCAAATAGCCCATAATAAAATGATACAACCAATCAAAAGATATTACTGATCATTATAAACATAAACTAATTCTTCATGAAAAACAAATTCATCACACAAAATTAAAAAAAGTTTTAAGGGCCTGTTAAATTTTGTTTATAGGACCCATATATCATAAACAAACAAAATATTGAGAGCTAAAAGAATGGAAAAGATATAACAGGCAAATCCTAAGCAAAAGAAAGCTGGAGGAACTGTATTAAAACCAGGTAAAGTAAATATAAATGCAAAAAATATTATTAAAGATAAAAATGGTCACCATAAAACAACACTAGGGGGACCTTCAAGATGGCAGAGGAGTGAGATGTGGAGATCACCTTCTTCCCCACAAATACATCAGAAATACATCTACATGTGGAACAACTCCTACAGAACATCTACTGAACGCTGGCAAAAGAACTCAGACCTCCCAAAAGGCCAGAAACTCCCCACATACCTGGGTAGGGCAAAAGAAAAAAAACACACAAAAGAATAGGGACGGGACCTGCAACTCTGGGAAGGAGCTGTGAGGAGGAAAAGTTTCCACACACTAGGAAGCCCACAGAGGGTGGCAGGGGGGAAGCTTCAGAGCCACAGAGGAGAGCACAGCAACAGGGGTGCAGAGGGCAAAGCAGGGAGATTCCTGCACAGAGGATCAGTGCCGACCTGCACTCACCAGCCTGAGGGGCTTGTTTGCTCAGTGGCTGGGGCGAGTGGGGGCTGGGAGCTGAGGCTTGGGCTTTGGAAGTTGGATACCAGGGAGAGTACTGGGGTTGGCTGCGTGAACACAGCCTGCAGGGGCTAGTACGCCATGGCTAGCCGGGAGGGAGTCCAGGAAAAAGTCTGGACCTGCCTAAGAAGCAAGAGACCATTGGTTGTGGGTGTGCAAGGAGAGGGGATTAAGAGCACCGCCTAAGTGAGCTCCAGAGACCTCCACGAGCCGCAGCTATCAGCGCAGACCCCAGAGACGGGCATGAAACGCTAAGGCTGCTGCCGCCGCCACCAAGAAGTCTGTGTGCAAGCACAGGTCACTATCCACACCTCCCCTCCTGGGAGCCTGTGCAGCCTGCCACTGCCAGGGTCCCATCATCCAGGGACAACTTCCCCGGGAGAACACACGGCGCGCCTCAGACTGTTGCAACGTCACGCTGGCCTCTGCCGCCGCAGGCTCGCCCCGCATTTTGTACCCCTCCATCCCCCCAGCCTCAGTGACCCAGAGCCCCCTAATCAGCTGCTCCATTAACCCCGTCCTGTCTGGGTGAAGAACAGATGTCCTCAGGCAACCTACACGTAGAGGCGGGGCCAAATCCAAAGCTGAACCCCAGGAGCTGTGCGAACAAAGAAGAGAAAAGGAAATCTCTCCCAGCAGCCTCAGGAGCATCAGATTAAATCTCCACAATCAACTTGATGTACCTTGCATCTGTGGAATACCTGAATAGAAAAGGAATCATCCCAACATTGAGGCGGTGGACCTTGGGAGCAACTGTAGACTTGGGGTTTGCTTTCTGCATGTAATTTGTTTCTGGTTTTATGTTTATCTTAGTTTGGTATTTAGAGCTTATTATCAATGGTAGATTTGTTTACTGATTTGGTTGCTCTCTTCCATCTTTTTTATATATTCTTTTCTCCTTTTTTGGAGTGTGTATTTGTATGCTTCTTTGTGTGATTTTTGTATAGCTCTGCTTTTACCATTTGTCCTAGGGTTCTGTCTGTACGTTCTTTTTTTTTTTTAAGAATAGTTTTTACTGCTTGTTATCATCGGTGGATCTGTTTATTGGTTTGGTTGCTCTCTTCTTTCTTTCTTTTTTTATTACTTTTTTATTTTTAATAATTTTTTTATTTTAATAACTTTATTTCATTTTATTCATTTATTCATTTATTTTCCCCCCTTTTCTTCTGAGCCTGACATGTGGCTGAATTGGTGCTCCGGCTGGGTGTCAGGCCTGAGCCTCTTAGGTGGGAGAGCCGAGTTCAGGACATTGGTCCACCAGAGACCTCCTGGCCCCACGTAATATCAAATGGCGAAAGCTCTCCCAGAGATCTCCATCTCAACACTAAGACCCAGCTTCACTCAACAACCAGCAACCTACAGTTCTGGACACCCCATACCAAACAACTAGCAAGACAGGAACGCAACCCCACCCATTAGCAGAGAGGCTGCCTAAAATCATAATAAGGTCACAGATACCCCAAAACATACCACCGCATGTGGTCCTGCCCACCAGAAAGACAAGATCCAGCCTCATCCACCAGAACACAGGCATCAGTCCCCTCCACCAGGAAGCCTACACAACCCACTGAACCAAACTTAGCCACTGGAGGCAGACACCACAAACAACGGGATCTATGAACCTGTAGCCTGTGAAAAGGAAACCCCAAACACAGTAAGTTAAGCAAAATGAGAAGACAGAGAAACACACAGCAGATGAAGGAGCAAGGTGAAAACCCACCAGACCAAACAAATGAAGAGTAATAGGCAGTCTACCTGAAAAAGAATTCAGAATACTGATAGTAAAGATGATCCAAAATCTTGGAAATAGAATGGAGAAAATACAAGAGACATTGAACAAGGACATAGAATAACTAAAGAGCAAACAAACAATGATGAATAACACAATAAATGAAATTAAAAATTCTCTAGAAGGAATCAATAGCAGAATAACTGAGGCAGAAGAACGGATAAATGACCTGGAAGATAAAATGGTGGCAATAACTATTGCAGAGCAGAATAAAGAAAAAAGAATGAAAAGAATTGAGGACAGTCTCAGAGACCTCTGGGACAACATTAAATGCACCAACATTCAAACTATAGGGGTCCGAGAAGAAGAAGAGAAAAAGAAAGGGACTGAAAAAGTATTTGAAGAGATTATAGAGGAAAAAATATATAATTTTTGAAGAGATTATAGAGAAAAAATATTTGAAGAGATTATAGTTGAAAACTATATATTCTCTTGAAAGACCAAATGGTGGATGGGATAAGATGGGGTCTAGAATATGCCAAAAATTGGCCATCAAGCTGCCTTGCAGATAAGCACAGAAATGCAAGTTTTCAAAGGACTTCTGAGTTCTTCCATCATTAAACAAGGTCACAGAAAGCACATGGTAACTAATGTCAATAAGATGTTGATATACAACCTTTGGGTGAGATAGAAAATGGCAGACAGTAAGTTAGGACAGATAGAATGGTAGAGAGGATTCACATGGTTCATACTTCAAAGAACTTTTTATGTCAATCTTACTATGGAGTAAGCAAAGAGAAGCTCAAGGTGCAATAAATATTTTTTGAGCAAAAAGTGATATAAATCTTGTTTCTGTAGGTAGCTATCTCTGCCAGAAGACAGATCATGATGAAAAGGGTAAAAGGAACAACATCACAGAAACTTATTAGGATATTGGGAAATGGACCCAATGAAATAGCAATGGGGAGAAAATGATGAAGCTAAATTAATGGAACATTTTGGTGTTAGAATTGAAAATACCTGGTGGCTGGTTAGATATAGAGAGACAGAATTTAAGGATGAGTCCAAGAAACAAGGTTTTGGAAACTGTGTAGGTAGTGATCCACTAACTGAGATTGAAAAATACAGGAAGTTTAAGAAGTGTGGTATTGGGAGAAAGGGAAAAAGGCACTTGGAAATGTGAACCTGGAGCCAAAGAGGAGGAATAAAGACTTAGAAGTCACGTGTGTGTGTGCATGTACCATGCGAGCAGATGAAGTAAAAGGTCCAAGAAAATAAGTCTAAGGAGCCCCAGTATTCAAGAGATATGACAGATATCCACTTCATTCTTTGGCTATTTTGCGTGTAATGTAGGGATATTAATGCATTCACTTTGTGGTGACACTGAGAGAATTATTTTAAATGACTTTAAATGGCTATCAAATAGAGAAAATTATTATCTACAATAGATTTAGCAGAACAAATAATATCCATGTTTAATATCTGCACACCAAATGAGATATTAAAATTCTTGCATGATGCGTTGTGTTGCAAAACAACATGCTTTCAATGTACCTCTATCCCAGGAAATCCTCCCTTTCTTCATCTATTTTGTAGGTACAAATAATCTGGAGCAGGTGAGGGAGGTACAGGGATATTTGGAAGTAAGGGATGAATGAAAATGGCTTTTCTCCCCCTAAAGATCTTCTACCAAACACTAAGGGGAGGGGGTGCACAATACTGAGGAATTGGGAAAGGTACAGTAATAAAATCTAGTAACCTCCCAAGCACTCTGCTACACTTTGGCTTTACAAAAAGTCATTCAGTTTATCTTAATAGGCAGGAAAGAAGTAAGACATTAAATACAAGTCACCTCTTTGTTTTTTTTTTTAGTCTCCTAAATAAATAGAACACTACAGTAATAGGTACAACAGAAGAAAGCCAGTTCAAGATTATTCTTCCACCATGATATTTCATTTGTGGTTTTTATATTAAGTTAAACAGACATACATAAAATTTTTGCATTTTTGGATAAACCGTGAAAAATTCATTTGTTCTTTCATTCAATCAGTCATGTTTATTGGGTGCCTACTATGTGCAGAAAGCTGAATAAGGCATTGGAAAATCAATGGCGAACACGTAAAACAAAATCTCTATGTTGATATCTAGGACTACAAACATTCTCTTAATTAATAAATAAGTAGATATCTAATTAGAATGACAGGCACTACAAAGTAGAAGAGCAGGATGCAGTTACACATATTTTGCAGAGATTTCACCTAGTCTGGAGAACCAGGTAAGATTTCCTTGAGGGGACTTCCCTGGTGGCATAGGGTTAGGACTCCGTGATCCCAATGCCAGGGGCCCAGGTACGATCCCTGGTCAAGGAACTAGATCCCACATGCATGCCACAACTAAGGAGCCAGGAAGGCTTAACTAAGGAGCCCGATTCACTTTGTTATAAAGTAGAAACTAACACACCATTGTGAAGCAATTATACTCCAATAAAGATGGTAAAAAAAAAAAAAAGATTTCCTTGAGGTTGTGTCTTTTGAGCTGAGCTCTGGAAGATGATTAAGATTTAATGAAGTGAAAAGTTGCATGAGAACTCATCAGACAGAGGGAACAGCATGTGTAAAGACAATGAGGTGGGAACAAGCACAGTATATTCAGGAAAATGAAAGATCCAAATATGGCTGAAGCTCAGTGAAACACGAGGAAATTGGCCGAGGATGAGTCTGATGAGGCTGAAAAGGTTCAGATCTTGCAGAATTCTGCATGTCAGATCAAGGATTTGGTCTTATGGTATACTGGTTAGTCTTCACATTATCTGCCCAACTCTGTTTTTCTTCAGGTTGACCCCTGCAGACTAAATTACTCAGGTTCCTTGCCCTCCATTAGATTTGGCCCACAGGAGACAATGACAGGAGAGTTGAGATTGGAGAAGAAATGAAAATCAAGGTACTTCCTCCCTGTCTCACCGCAGTATCTCTGGTGGTATTCTGTCTCTCCACAATTACAGTTCTTGCTGTGTGGAGCCTCCTCGTTAGGCTAGCTCTCAGTGAGCTTTGGTAATATATCTCCTTTCCCTTGATCCTTCGATCTGAGGGATGGTAAACAACTTCTACTTATGTCTATCTTTATGTTCCTTAGTATCTCTTATTGCTCCTCCTAACTGTGACCACTGTGTCAAGTGGATCTTTTATTATAATCTCTACACTTGTACCATTTAAACTGATGTCCATTTCCTGCCTGAATAGTGACTGATAATTCAACAGAACAGCCAAAATCCACTTGCATTTTTCAACTGACCATTTTGCTGCAAGAAAAATGGATTGTATTGGGATTATCAAGAGTTATGTGAGGAGATCCGTTAGGAAGCTACTGCAGGAGTCCGAGGACATGATACTGGCAGCTTTAACTAGGGTGCTGGCGATGGAGAAGAAGAGACAGGACAGACCTAGAGCTGTTGGGAAGAGAAAAAGCAAGATTTAATCATTGATGGGATTCGTGGGTAAGAAAAAGGGAGGGTTCACTGATAACTCTTCTGAGTAACCCAAAGAAATAAAATGTTGGTTGAATAAATAAATAAATGCTGCATTAGCAAGCACATATACAATAAAAACGTTTATAACATTAATAAAGATAACTGAACAATTTTGAATTAAAAAAAATTTTTTTAAACAGGCAAAAGAAAAAAGCCAAAAATTGTACTTTAGTACCAACCAACTTTTACAGAGTGTCTATGTGCAAGGCACTCTGAAAGGTACTCAAAAGAATCAGCATAGAAGAGTAGGTGGGAACCTGGGCTCTGAAAGCAGACTACCTAGGTTTAATTCATAACCATGGATTTACAGGACAGAAGGAGGGAAAGCAAGAAAGGAGAAAAGAGTAAACAATAGGGAGAGAGAGGGAGAGGTAGTTAAATATGAAATTTTCCTCTGCCTTTCCTAGCAACCTAACTCCTTGGGATATGTAAAGTTGTAGTCCAAATGGTAAGTGACCTAGAGGGATTTTTTTAGGTGATAGGCTAATAAGAAACAACTTTTTGAATTTGAGGCCTGTGAAGTGTTCTGAAATGATTTTCTATTGGCTAAAGTTAATTAACTTATTGAGCTCCCTTTTTGTATCAGGCACTATGCTAAGTTCTTTACAGATATAGAATATTAATTATCTCATTATGCTTCCAGTAACTCTATTTCCTTTCCCAGAAAGGAAATTCTGCAGATAGCAATGTACCTGAAATGCTTCTGGTTTAGTCCTACCTAATGAAAGAGACGTTTTGCTACACTCTTCTGTACACAAGACATTTAAAGCCTTCCTTTATTCTGAAATATCAATACCTTTTAAACCTTTAGTTAGAAAGGGCATTAGGAATTAATCCAAATTCTCAACCCCCTCCATACTTCAAAGATACAGAAACTGAGTCTTAGAATACTAAGTAACTTACTCAAGGTTAAGCAACTGGAAAGTGTCTGAGATGGCACTTTAATTAAATACCCCACCATTCCCTTAAACATTCAGTAAAATGCTTAATATCTTTCCCCAGTTCTCTAGTATTATGTTTTGAAACTTTAATTATAACCAAATTTAAATCAAATTATATTTTGTTAAACTATTTTTCTTCCATCAACATTCTTTTTTGGAGATTACCTAGATGGCTATGATATTTGAACATTTAATCTAAGACAGCTAAGGAAAATAACACATTATAAGCCATGGGCCTACATTATTTGCTGTGTCAACAACACATAATATTCCACTTGGAAAAGTAAATGCAACTAAAGCTGAAATTAAGTAAGCTTCTAGGAAAACCAGTGCATTTATTTTATATCAAATTGACCACAGATAAATTCATAATCTTTTATAAACTTCAGTTTTAACTGTTCTCTTAATTTTATTAAAATTGTTCATCTTTGCTCTCAGAGGGTAGGCTTGGTATAAGTCATTTTTTAGCCATATGTTATTTGCATCCTGTGTTGTAGAGACAGCTGTGTATTGACTAAATCACCTTTCTTTTTCCTTGTGGGCACACAGCTCTCAAGGTACATTTCCCAATCTCCCCTGCCACTGTGGGTGAAGGGACAAGTAACTGAGTTCTACATAAAGGAATGTGGGAAATTTTAGTTTTGAATCTCTCATTTTCCTGCCTCCAAATTATTTTTAGGCCATTGACAGAGAATATTAGAGGTAGAAGGTTCTATTTTTTTCAAGGATAATTTGCTTCTGTCTTTTTTTTTTAATATAAATTTTTTTTATTATTATTGGCTGCGTTGGGTCTTCGTGGCTGCGTGCGGGCTTTAGTTGCGGCGAACGGGGTCTACTCTTTGTTGCGGTGCAAAGGCTTCTCACTGTGGTGGCCTCTCTTGTTGCAGAGCATGGGCTCTAGGCACGTGGGCTTCAGTAGTTGTGGCACGCAGGCTCAGTAGCTGTGGCTCGCGGGCTCTAGAGCACAGGCTCAGTAGTTGTGGCGCCTGGGCTTAGTTGCTCCACGGCGTGTGGGATCTTCCCGGACCAGGGATCGAACCCGTGTCCCCTGCATTGGCAGGCAGGTTCTTAACCACTGTGCCACCAGGGAAGCCCCTACTTCTGTCTTAACTATTAGCTGATGTAAACAGATCCATACAGCTTCATATTCCATCTCTCACACTCCCTTTCTTTTCCTCTCTTTTCTCTTCCTCGCTTCATCTTTTTTACGGTTCACGAGAAACTTTGTAATCCATCTCCATTGTAACAGGCATTAATGCCGGCCCAGAGTCATGGGAAGGAAGCAGCTTTTACCTTTGGTGTCTCTCCATTTCTGCTTTGTTCATCTCTATTTTATGCATTATCACCTCCCTCCTCTCTCAGGCTATCAAGATCATCCTATACCTTTTCCTCACTCCCAGGCATCCCCATTATGGATCTTTCTTCTTTATCAGGGAGACTTGAAATCATATGGATCACATGTGTACATGTATATATTTGATTGCATCACTGAATAAAATTATCATTTCTTATAAAAAGAACGTTAGAAAAAACAAACATTTCCCCTCATCTCCTCAATATTTCTGTTGCCAAAAACTTATTCAGAAAGCAGAGCCTTATGTGCTAGTAATGTTCACTTATATCATGGGTCAAATGACAAATGACATTATTATGGAACATCTATTCATTACATCAACAGAAATGGAAAATCAAAACTCCCTTGAATAGCTTAAAATCTAGGAAGATTCTTAATTGTTTCAGGCTCCATTACAGACCACAGAAACCTGTTATACAGAAAGGGACATATTACCAGCTACTCTGTGGCTTAAAAATTGTAGGATAATCTGGAGAATCAGAAGAAGCCCCAGGTATCATGCCTAAGAAAGTTCCCAGCCCAAGAATCGTTCCACTTCTGCTGTTGGGGATGTTGCATGTGCCACTAGAAAAAGTTCCTGAGCAAGAAACTGGTTACTTAAACCCATGCTTGACTCTGACATCATCTGAATAGCAGAATTATGGTCTCTATCCCTATTAGTCCCAAATTCAAGTCTCCCATGAGTGTACCAGATTGGAAGAACCCAAATGACAACTGGAACCTTATCAATAAGGATAAGTTTTGGTTTGTTTGTTTTTGTTTTATTTATTTTTTAACCTCTAGACACTGCAGTACTGGAAGTCACAGGAGTAAGAAGGTGGAATCCATGTTTAAAAAAACAATCCAGATGATCCACCACAAAGGCTTACTATGATTTTACCAGGTGAATAAAGAAGTCAAAGCACAGACTGAAGAAGCTATACTCTCCCAACTCAACCGTGAATGTTGAAAAAGACTGATTTATCTGCTGTGTTACAGAAGATCACATGTAGGAACCATATCCGAAACCACTAGAACCAAGGGAAATACGCTTTGGATTCAAACTCATTTGTTAAAAATTATGAATGTGATCCTTGAAATTATTTATACAAACACATGTTATATTTCTTTAAAGCTAATACAATGCTTCAATCGTTTCCTTATTTATATTCAATCAACATTCTTTATATTATAAAATTTGAGTCTATTCTGATATATGTTTGCCAGAGAAACATTTAAATTCTTGTTTGCTGCTGTTACTTTGCAGTCCATAATATTTTTTAAAATTTATTTTATTTATTTTTTGGCTGTGTTGGGTCTTTCTTGCTGCCCACAGGCTTTCTCTAGTTGCGAGTGGGGGCTACTCTTGGTTGCGGTGCGTAGGCCTCTCATTGCGGTGGCTGCTCTTGTTGCAGAGTGTGGGCTGTAGGCGTGCAGGCTTCAGTAGTTGTGGCACATGGACACAGTAGTTGTGGCTCGCAGGCTCTAGAGTGCAGGCTCAGTAGCTGTGGCGCACGGGCTTAGTTGCTATGTGGCATGTGGGATCTTCCCAGACCAGGGCTCAAACCCATGTTCCCTGCATTGGCAGGCGGATTCCTAACCACTGTGCCACCAGGGAAGCCCCAGAATTCCATAATTTTAATTAATGTATAATATTTTGGTACTGTATGCTTATTATTTTAATTTTTAATATTTTTAAATATTCCAGAGAGATTAATGAGAATATATATTTTAGGTTCCTTACTTCTTGGTTTGAACCATTTTCTCTCATTATGTGCTGACATAACATAGAGCAAATTGGGTAAATGGAAGATGAAATTATACCCATAAATACTCCTAAAATCATAAAACTCAACTTTGGCTTACTTAGGGCAAAAATTCTGGAACAGAACATAATGAAGTTTTTATTCTGCATAAAAAGTCATTTTAAACATGAATAATTTCTCTGAAAACATAAAAAAAGGTATTTTCCCAGGGAAAGTATACAATATTTCCTAAATGTGAATCTTAGTAAACACTAAAAATGGTTAATTTTCTCACAATCTAATCTATTTTGAATAATGATTTCTTCAGATCTATGAGTTTTGTTAACTTTCAAATAGTCACCTAGAAAACTGAAAAGTTGACACTATCAAAAGATTAGCTGAGACAACAGGAAGCTCTGTGGTTCAATGAAAAGTCAGATGTTATTAACAAGTACGGACTGCAGCTGTGACACATGAATCATTATTATAAGGAGCTGAAAGTCTCACTGTTCAGTGCAGGAAACTATTAGTCTAATTCAACCTCAGTTAAGTGGTAAAGAGTTGGCAATGAGCCAGCTGCAGAGCTGGATATAGTTATAGTAATAAACTAAATTTTTCCTTTATAAAACATAAGCAGCTATGGCACATTCCCACAAGGACAGACTAATCATACTGAATACAAGGACCAAAAATATAGGATTGGAAATGTCTAAATTAAAATTTTGCTAAAATTTTCTACTGTCTTCAGAAATAGAGATCTGAAAAGTCACATTAAAAAACTCAAAAAACCTTCCACAATGTTTACGTGTCAGCAGCATGGAAAATATCAGTTTCATACACCCCAACACCAAATACCACCTTATGTATAACCTTGGGTTATTGTTATTTCTGAATAGTGGGGCTATGAGTGATTTTTAATAAAATTTTTGCTTAACTCTATTTTCCACAATGAACAAATATTTCTTTATAAAGAATAATCTACAAAGTAGAAAACAGCTATTTGCAACCCCTTTCAAAAATGCCAGGTTTAAAATATCAGTGAAAAAACAGAACAAAAAACATTGAAGAAATAGTATTTTTCTAATTTGAACTGTAATAAAATTATTTCAATATAAATACAACAGATTTGCCCTTAGGAAGAAAATAAGGAGCACTTTTATTCACAGCATATTATTTGACTGCAAAAATCCAGTCAAATAGGTGAAGTGCTACGTTTTTCATTTTACAAAGGAGATCATAAAAGGTCTAAAGAGAATAAGGGTTTCGTCCAAGGATAGAACAACTAGTAAATGGCAAATACAGATTTCCAAAGTCCCTGCTCTATGTCATTTAGGCTAATACTAAATGAATGCTAAATAAAAGGTAATTTCAATACCCTCTCCCACAGCAAACAAAAAATCTACAAAAATATTGTAATTTTTCCTTGAAATCACATAATATAGTGGGAAATGCTTTATCTATTATGTGAGACACTCTATAACTGTTTTAAATGAAAGAGAGTCCTCCCAAGAGATGCTTTGACAATCTAGGCAATGATACAAGAAAGAGGGCAGAAGATTTCTCAGTATGCTCCTCCATTCCCAAGTAACCAATGAATTTATTCTACAGGATGTTGGATACAGATCATCTCTGCATTGTGTTCTACCCAAAGAAGAGACTCTAAAGGAGGAAATCTGGCCAAGTAAGAAAAGATCTAAAGACTGGTTGAGGCAAATGGCATTTTGGCTGATTGGCCTCTTTAATCATCCTTAGAGCTCTGATCAGTGTTGACTAATGTTGATGAACAACTAATCACAGTATCATAGATTGACAACCTAACCTGGTTGATAAAAACCCCAAATACAGTTCAGGGAGCATCTGAATGAACAGACATCAGTTTATAGGAGGTTTTCTAGTGTAAGTTATAACTCTCTCAAAAGAGATTAATTAACAGAAAGTACACTAGAGGGCGTCCCTGGTGGCACAGTGGTTGAGAGTTCGCCTGCTGATGCAGGGGACACGGGTTCGTGCCCCGGTCCAGGAAGATCCCACATGCCGTGGAGCGGCTGTGCCCGTGAGCCATGGCCGCTGAGCCTGCGCATTTGGAGCCTGTGCTCCACAACGGGAGAGGCCACAACAGTGAGAGGCCCGCTTACCACAAAAAATAAAAAAAGTAAACAAAAAAAATTTAAAAAATTTAAAAAAAGAAAGTACACTAGAGATGAAGCATTTTAATTCTGGAAATTACAGTATGCATCTAACTGTTCAAGTTCAAACTTTCTTAAAACTTAAAGTCATAAAAACAACTCACTGAATGCCACATCCTGATTAATACTATTCTATACACAACTGAAATAACAAATGGACTCTTTTCAGGCCATAGTTGATTCTAAACTTTAAGAGAAATCTGACTTTAAATTTTCAAATGAAAAATCCATCTTTAAAAGAGTCAAAAGGCTTCACATAAATAAAGTATATTTTCTACTGACAGCCAATCACTGCCAGAAAATAGCATCTATTTTCAAGAAGGCAAATTAAACATTTAACCCAGGAACAAGCATATTTTACTTGCTGTGTTTTGGGATTATGATTAATCAAAAATTCCAAATAATGTATACTATGTGTAGTTTCTGAAACCAGTCATTTTCTGGGAGGACCTTCAAGATGGTGGAGGAGAAAGACGTGGAGAGAACCTTCCTCCCCACAAATATATGCGAAATACATCTACATGTGGAACAACTCCTACAGAACATCTACTGAACTCTGGCAGAAGACTTCAGACTTCCCAAAAGGCAAGAAACTCCCCATGTACCTGCATAGGGCAAAAGAAAAAAGAAAAAACAGAGACAAAAGAATAGGGACGGGACCTGCACCAGTGAGAGGGAGCTGTGAAGGAGGAAAGGTTTCCACACACTAGGAAGCCCCTTCACGGGCGGAGACTGCGGGTGGCGGAGGGGGGAGCTTCGGAGCCACGGAGGAGAGCGCAGCAACAGGGGTGCAGAGGGCAAAGCAGAGAGATTCCCACACAGCGGATCGGTGCCGACCAGCACTCACCAGCCTGAGAGGCTTGTCTGTTCACCCTCTGGGGTGGGCGGGGGCTGGAAGCTGAGCCTCGGGCTTTGGAGGTCAGATCCCAGGGAGAGGAATGGGGTTGGCTGGGTGAACACAGGCTGAAGGGGGCTAGTGCACCACAGCTAGCCGGAAGGGAGTCTGGGAAAAAGTCTGGACCTGCCTAAGAGGCAAGAGACCATTGTTTTGGAGTGCAAGAGGAGAGGGGCTTCAGAGCACCGCCTAAACGAGCTCCAGAGACGGGCACAAGCCACAGCTACCAGCATGGACGCCAGAGACGAGCACGTAACGCTAACGCTGCTGCTGCAGCCACCAACAAACATGTGTGCAAGCACAGGTCACCATCCACACCTCCCCTGCCGGGAGCCTGTGCAGCCCACCACTGCCAGGGTCCCGTGATCCAGGGACAACTTCCCCGGGAGAACACATGGCGCACCACAGGCTGTTGAAATATCACGCTGGCTTCTGCTGGCATAGGCTCGCCCTGCATTCCGTACCCATCCCTCCCCCCGGCCTGAGTGAGCCAGAGCATCCTAATCAGCTGCTACTTTAACCCTGCTCTCTCTGAGCAAAGAACACACGCCCTCAGGCAACCTACACACAGTGGCGGGACCAAATCCAAAGCTGAACCCCAGGAGCTGTGCGAACACAGAAAAAACAGGGAAATTTCTCCCAGCAGCCTCAGGAACAGCGGATTAAATCTCCACAATCAACTTGATGTAGCCTGCATCTGTAAAATACCTGATTAGACAACGAATCATCCCAAAACGGAGGTGGTGGACGTTGGGAACAACTGTAGACTTGGGGTTTCCTTTCTGCATCTAATTTGTTTCTGGTTTTATGTTTATCTTAGTTTAGTATTTGGAGTTTATTATCATTGGTAGATTTGTTTATTGATTTCGTTGCTCTCTTCCCTTTTTTTTAATATATGGATATATACATACGTTGTCCTTTTTCTCTTTTTGTGAGTGTGTATGTGTATGCTTCTTTGTGTGATTTTGTCTGTATAGCTTTGCTTTTACCATTTGTCCTAGGGTTCTGTCTGTCCATTTTTTTTCTTTTTTTTAAATACATTCTAATTTTTTTAATTTGTAATAATTTTTATATTTTTTATTTTAATGATTTTATTTTATTTTTTTCTCTTTCTTGCCTTTTTTCTGCTGAGCTGGGTGGCTGACAGGGTCTTGGTGCTTGGGCCGGATGGCAGGCTTGTGCCTCTGAGGTGGGAGAGCCAAGTTCAGGACATTGGTCCACCAGAGACCTCCCGGCTCCACATAATATGAAATGGTGAAAGCTCGCCAGGAGATCTCCATCTCAACGCTAAGACCCAGCTCCACTCAATGACCAGCAAGCTACAGTGCTGGACATCACATGCCAAACAACTAGCAACACAGGAACACAACCCCACCCATTAGCAGACAGGCTGCCTAAAATCATAATAAGTCCAGAGACACCACAAAACACACCACCAGGCGTGGTCCTGCCCAGCAGAAAGACAAGATCCAGCCTCATCCACCAGAACACAGGCATCAGTCCCCTCCACCAGGAAGCCTACACAACCCACTGAAACAAACTTAGCTACTGTGGAAAGACCAAAAACAACGGGAACTATGAACCTGCGGCCTGCGAAAAGGAGACACCAAACACAGTAAGTTAAGCAAAATGAGAAGACACAAAAACACACAGCAGTTGAAGGAGCAAGGTGAAAACCCACCAGACCAAACAAATGAAGAGTAATATGCAATCTACCTGAAAAAGAATTCAGAGTAATGATAGTAAAGATGATCCAAAATCTTGGCAATAGAAAGGAGAAAATACAAGAAATGTTTAACAAGGACCTAGAATAACTAAAGAGCAAAGAAACAATGATGAACAACACCATAAGTGAAATTAAAAATTCTCTAGAAGGAATCAATAGCAGAATAACTGAGGCAGAAGAACGGATAAATGACCTGGAAGATAAAATAGTGGAAATAACTACCACAGAGCAGGATAAAGAAAAAACAATGAAAAGAATTGAGGACAGTCTCAGAGACTTCTGGAACAACATTAAATGCACCAACATTCGAATTATAGGGGCCCGAGAAGAAGAAGAGAAAAGAAAAGGGACTGAGAAAATATTTGAAGATATTATTGTTGAAAACTTCCCTAATATGGGAAAGGAAACAGTCAGTCAAGTCCAGGAAGCACAGAGAGTCCCGTAAAGGATAAATCCAAGGAGAAACATGCCAAAACACATATTAATCAAACTATCAAAAATTAAATACAAAGAAAAAATATTAAGAGGAACAAGGGAAAAACAACAAATATCATACAAGGGAATCCCCATAAGGTTAACAGCTGATCATTCAGCAGAAACTCTGCAACCCAGAAGGAAGTGGCAGGACAAATTTAAAGTGATAAAAGGGAAAAACCTACAACCAAGATTACTCTAACCACCAAGGATCTCATTCTGATTTAATGGAGAAATTAAAACCTTTACAGACAAGCAAAAGCTAAGAGAATTCACCACCACCAAACCAGCTTTACAACAAATGTTAAAGGAACTTCTCTAGGCAGGAAACACAAGAGAAGGAAAAGATCTACAATAACAAACCCAAAACAATGAATAAAATTGTAATAGGAACATACATATCAATAATTACCTTAAATGTAAATGGATTAAATGCTCCAACCAAAAGACATGGACTGGCTGAATGGATACAAAAACAAGACCTGTATATATGCTGTCTACAAGAGACTCACTTCAGACCTAGGGACACATACAGACTGAAACTGAGGGGCTGGAAAAAGATATTCCATGCAAATAGAAATCAAAACAAAGCTGAAGTAGCAATTCTCATATCAGACAAAATAGGCTTTAAAATGAAGACTATTACAAGAGACAAAGAAGGACACTACATAATGATCAAGGGACCGATCGAAAAGAAGATATAATAATTGTAAATATTTATACACCCAACATAGAAGCACCTCAATACATAAGGCAAAGGCTAACAGCCATCAAAGGGGAAATCAACAGTAACACATTCACAGTAGGGGACTTTAACACCCCACCTTCACCAATGGACAGATCATCCAAAATGAAAATAAATAAGGAAACACAAGCTTTAAATGATATATTAAACAAGATAGACTTAATTGATATTTATAGGACATTCTATCCAAAAACCACAGAATACACATTTTTCTCAAGTGCTCATGGAACATTCTACAGCATAGATCATATCTTGGGTCACAAATCAAGCCTTGGTAAATTTAAGAAAATTGAAATTGTATCAAGTATCCTTTCCAACCACAACACTATGAGACTATATATCAATTACAAGAAAAACTCTGTAAAAAATACAAACACATGGAGGCTAAACAATATACTACTAAGTAACCAAGAGAACACTGAAGAAATCAAAAAGGAAATCAAAAAATACCTAGAAACAAATGACGGTGAAAACACCACAACCCAAAACCTATCAGATGCAGCAAAAGCAGTTCTAAGAGGGAAGTTCATAGCAATACAATCCTACCTCAAGAAACAAGAAACATCTCAAATAAACAACCTAACCTTACACCTAAAGCAATAAGAGAAAGAAGAATAAAAAAAACAAAGAGGGCTTCCCTGGTGGCCCAGTGGTAGGGAATCTGCCTGCCAGTGCAGGGGACATGGATTTGAGCCCTGGTCTAGGAAGATCCACATGCCACAGAGCAACCGGGCCCGTGAGCCACAACTGCTGAGCCTGCGTGTCTGGAGGCTGTGCTCCGCAACAATAGAGGCCGAGATGGTGAGAGGCCTGCGCACAGCAATGAAGAGTGGCCCCCGCTTGCCAGAACTAGAGAAAGCCCTCGTACAGAAATGAAGACTCAACACAGCCATAAATAAATAAATAAATAAAAATTTTACAAAACAAAAACAAAAAAAAACCAAAGTTAGCAGAAGGAAAGAAATCATAAAGATCAGATCAGAAATAAGTGAAAAAGAAATGAAGGAAATGATAGCAAAGATCAATAACAATAAAAGCTGGTTCTTTGACAACATACACAAAAGAGAGAAACCATTAGCCAGACTCATCAAGAAAAAAAGGGAGAAGTCTCAAATCAATAGAATTAGAAATGAAAAAGGAGAGGTTAACAACTGACACTGCAGAAATACAAAGGATCATAAGAGATTACTACAAGCAACCATATGCCAATAAAATGGACAACCTGGAAGAAATGGACAAATTCTTAGAAAAGCACAACCTTCCAACACTGAACCAGGAAGAAATAGAAAATATAAAGAGACCAATCAAAAGCACTGAAATCAAAACTGTGATTAAAAGTCTTCCAACAAACAAAAGCCCAGGATGAGATGGCTTCACAGGTGAATTCTATCAAACATTTAGAGAAGAGCTAACATCTATCCTTCTCAAACTCTTCCAAAATATAGCAGAGGGAGGAACACTCCCAAACTCATTCTACGAGGCCACCATCACGCTAATGCCAAAACCAGACAAAGATGTCACAACGAAAGAAAACTACAGGTCAATATCACCGATGAACATAGATGCAAAAATCCTCAACAAAATACTAGCAAACAGAATCCAACAGCACATTAAAAGGATCATATACCATGATCAAGTGGGGTTTATCCCAGGAATGCAAGGATTCTTCAATATATGCAAATCAATCAGTGTGATACACCATATTAACAAATTGAAGGAGAAAAACCATATGATCATCTCAATCGATGCAGAGAAAGCTTTCGACAAAATTCAACAACCACCCTGCCGATGGTAGGTGTAGAGGGAACTTTCCTCAACATAAAAAAGGCCATATATGACAAACCCACAGCCAACATCGTCCTCAATGGTGAAAAACTGAAACCATTTCCTCTAAGATCAGAAACAAGGCAAGGTTGTCCACTCTCATGACAATTATTCAACATAGTTTTGGAAGTTTTAGCCACAGCAATCAGAGAAGAAAAATAAATAAAAGGAATCCATATCTGAAAAGAAGAAGTAAAGCTGTCACTGTTTGCAGATGACATGATACTCTACATAGAGAATCCTAAAGATGCTACCAGAAAACTACCAGAGCTAATCAATGAATTTGGTAAAGTAGCAGGATAAAAAATTAATGCACAGAAATTTCTTGCATTCCTATACACTAATGATAAAAAATCTGAAAGAGTAATTAAGGAAACACTCCCATTTTCCATTACAACAAAAAGAATAAAATACCTAGGAATTACCTACCAAAGAAAATAAAAGACCTGTATGCAGAAAACTATAAGACACTGATGAAAGAAATTAAAGATGATACAAACAGATGGAGAGATATACCATGTTCTTGGATTCAAAGAATCAACATTTTGAAAATGATTATACTACCCAAAGCAATCTACAGATTCACTGTAATCCCTATTAAACTACCAATGGCATTTTTCACAGAACTAGAACAAAAAACTTCACAATTTG
Source organism: Orcinus orca (assembly GCF_937001465.1). NCBI lineage: Eukaryota > Metazoa > Chordata > Mammalia > Artiodactyla > Delphinidae > Orcinus > Orcinus orca. The sequence goes on from NC_064567.1 coordinate 72,689,391, forward strand.
TATGGAAACACAAAAGACCTCGAATAGCCGGAGCAATCTTGAGAAAGAAAAATAGAGCTGGAGGAATCAGGCTCGCTGACTTCAAACTATACTACAAAGCTACAGTAATCAAGACAGTATGGTACTGGCACAAAAACAGAAATATAGATCAATGGAGCATGATAGAAAGCCCAGAGATAAAGCCACACATATACGGTCACCTTATTTTTGATAAAGGAGGCAACAATATGCAATGTAGAAAAGAAAGCCTCTTCAATAAGTGGTACTCGGAAGCTGGACAGCTACATGTAAAAGAATGAAATTACAACACTCCATAACACCATACACAAATATCAACTCAAAATGGATTAAAGATCTAAATGTAAGGCCAGACACTATAAAACTCTTAGAGGAAAACATGGGCAGAACACTCTATGACATAAATCACAGCAAGATCCTTTTTGACCCACCTCCTGGAGAAATGGAAATAAAAACAAAAATAAACAAATGGGACCTAATGAAACTTAAAAGCTTTTGAACAAAAAGGAAACCGTAAAGAAGTCGAAAAGACAACCCTCGGAATGAGAGAAAATATTTGCAAATGAAGCAACTGACAAAGGATTAATCCCCAAAATTTACAAGCAGCTCATGCAGCTCAATATCAAAAAAACAAACAACCCAATCCAAAAATGGGCAGAAGACCTAAATAGACATTTCTCCAAAGAAGATATACAGATTGCCAACAAACACATGAAAGGATGCTCAACATCACTAATCATTAGAGAAATGCAAATCAAAACTACAAGGAGGTATCACCTCACACTGGTTAGAATGGCCATCATTAAAAAATCTACGAACAATAAATGCTGGAGAGGGTGTGGAGAAAAGGGAACACTCTTGCACTGTTGGTGGGAATGTAAACTGATACAGCCACTATGTATCAATTTGCATGTATCAGTATGGAGGATCCTTAAAAAACTAAAAATAGAACTACCATAGGACCCAGCAATCCCACTATTGGGCATATACCCTGAGAAAACCATGATTCAAAAAGAGTCATGTACCACAATGTTCACTGCAGCTCTATTTACAATAGCCAGGACATGGAAGCCACCTAAGTGTCCATCGACTGATGAATGGATAAAAAAGCTGTGGCACATACATACAATGGAATATTACTCAGCCATAAAAAGAAACGAAATTGAGTTATTTGTAGTGAGGTGGATGGACTTAGAGTCTGTCATACAGAGTGAAGTATGTCAGAAAGAAAAACAAATACGTATGCTAACACATATATATGGAATATAAAAACAAAATAGTAGCAATGGTCATGCCTAGGGGCAAGACAGGAATGAAGACGCAGACCTACTAGAGAATGGACTTGAGGACATGGGGAGGGGGAAGGGTAAGCTGGGACAAAGTGAGAGAGTGGCATGGACATATATACACTACCAAATGTAAAATAGATAGCTAGTGGGAAGCAGCCGCATAGCACAGGGAGATCAGCTCGGTGCTTTGTGACCACCTAGAGGGGTGGAAGAGAGATGCAAGAGGGAGGAGATATGGGGATATATGTATATATATAGCTGATTTATTTTGTTATAAAGCAGAAACTGACACACCACTGTAAAGCAATTATACTCCAATAGAAATGTTTTAAAAAATAGTCATCTTGTTATAAAATGAACAAGGACAGAAGCTATTAAAAATGATCAGTGGAATAGAAATACAAAGCGCTATGGGAGAGAAATTTTTCTCTTTATTATCTTCTCTTCTACAAAGCAATTTGCACCCTTTCATGACACGAATTTAACATGTATCCTTTGTTTCCAAACTGAGCCATTCCGAAATTTTGTAATTATGTTCATCCTTCTGATAGGAGAAACCCTGTGAGTGCAACATAGAGTAGACTTTGAGGGGAAAATAATAATGAGAGATTTAGAATTCATCACACTTCAGCAATAAAAATGCATTATGTGGATCAGCCTACTCTAAATGTTTTTAAAGCCATTTAGAAATAATATCACCAATTATCAGAAGAAGGCAGATTAAAGTGAGCTGTTTGTAACCTCTCAAATCAGCAACACCAAAAAAAATCAGGTAATTTCCAATACTAGTGCTCACCTGAGGAAATAATTGTTCTCATATATGGTGGGAATTTAATTTGGTCTAATCTTGCTGTAAAATAAAATTGACGATATTTACCAAGAGTCTTGAAAATATTCATGTACTTTGATCTTGAATTCAACTGAGGTATGAAAATTAGAACATTTATACATGAAGATGATTGTTGCAGAACTACTTTAATAGAAAGAAAGATAAAAGAAAGGGGGGGAGGAAGAGAAAGAAAGAAAGAAAGAGAGAGAAAGAAAGAGAGAGAGAGAAGAAAGAAAGAAAGATGGAGGGAGAAAGAAAAAAGAAGGGAGAGAGGAAGGGAGGGAAGGAGGAAGGAAGAAGTAAAGAAGGAAAGAAAGGGAAAGAGCCAAGAGTAGATGGTATATACCCATTAAAGATATAAAATTTGGGAAAATGAATATCAAAATAAAGTTAAATATCAGGATCCTAAATTGCACACACACACACACACACATACAACTACAGCTTTATGAAAAAAAGAAAAAAACTACAGACAGGAATATGTCATAATCTTAACAATGGCTGGGTTTGGATGGTGATGAGGCTATGGATAATTTTTATTTGTTACTGTTGTTTATATTTTACGTATTCTGTTTAATAAACATGTAACTTCTAGCTAAGAAAAATAAAAATAAATAAAATAAAGGAAGTGAAACGATGCAATCTAAGTATCAATGCAGTCATAAATTCAACTTCCTTCCCCTTGTATGAAAGATAGCACTATTGATTCTTAAGGCTTATATATCAAATTTATAATCCCTTAACATATTGATCCACTTCATTGCATTGATCGGCAGGCGGACTCTCAACCACTGCACCACCAGGGAAGCCCTCTGCTCCTTTTAGACTGAGATTTGTTCACATTGCTTAAAGAAGCAGCCTAATGCATATATAAAACTAGCGTATTAAAAAGAAAATTATTTGATCCATTTCAGGACCAAAATTGATTTATTTTAATATATACTTGTAGGGACTTCCCTGATGGTGCAGTGGTTAAGAATCCATCTGCCAATGCAGGGAACACAGGTTCGAGCCCTGGTCTGGGAAGATCTCACATGCTGTGGAGCAACTAAGCCCATGCACCACAACTACTGAACCTGCGCTCTAGAGCCCGCAAGCCACAACTACTGAGCCCATGTGCCACAACTACTGAAGCCCACATGCCTAGAGTCCATGCTCTGCAACAAAAGAAGCCATCACAATAAGAAGCACACGCACTGCAATGAAAGAGTAGCCCCCACACACCGCTAGAGAAAGCTCGCGCAGAGCAAGGAAGACCCAACACAGCCAAAAATAAAATAATTAATTCAAAATATATATATACTTGTTAAAAATTTCTGTAGATACACAGATATCTAATGATGAATACTAGTTTACTCTATGCTTTTTCATTTCTCAAGTTATATTTGTAATAATTTGATGATATTACAATTATATTCTTTTTCAGGGAAATCTAGGAAGAGCACTTTAGAATATGATTAGTAATTATTTCCACTGAAGATACTAAGCACTGAAATAGTAATTACAGCATAAAGTATTTAGGCCAAGTGAAGAATCTTCTAATAGTATTAAATAGAGACTTATGAGGTTAAATTCCTAGAAAATCATAAAACTAAGGTGGTTTATATTCCAATGATTATATCTAATGGAAATTCTTGCTAGATTTAAGATTCTCTTTCCAGGGGTTGCTTGCTTATTATTGAGCAATTAGTCTAACGTACATAACTAACTCCTTATTGCAATCTTAATCTCTACCTCTGTAACTTCCTCATAGACTTGGACTTTTTGTCATTATCTTGTGAATTTTTATGAGGGCATTTTAGTAATATTTTAAGGTTGAATTTTGCTTTGTATAAAAAAAGTATGATTTTATTGTTTGATTTCACTTAATTTTCACAACTTTTGAAGGTATCACATAGATTCCTCTGCCAAGTGGCATTTTTAAAGGTTGTGTATATATAATTGACATTTGAGGTTTATTTAATGCAAATCTAGTAGTTATCAGGATGACCAGTCATGATAATCATGCTGGTAAAAATGATTTTCAACTCCTAAGTAAGTCATTAGGGTCCTGCAGCCCAATGAAGGAGTGAAATAAAGCTCTGGGAACAGGAGCAAGTCCCCAGGGTAAGGTCATCTTGAAGTGGTAAGGGAAAAGGAAAGACAGGGATACTAGCAATAGAGGCACTTCTCCCTCAGTCTTGAGGGGATGCTTTAGTGTTGTGTTGAAGGAACATGCTAGACTGTGATACACGGGAGCAATTCTGGCACAAGCAAATGTTGATTAAGTCGCCCACTGACTCTGTGTTGTTTATACTTCAATACACAGTCTATGAGCCCCATGAAAGGAGAGGCTATGGTGCTTTTTGGATTCACATTATATCTTAGTGATATAGTAGTGCCAACTACCCTGTTGGCAACATTATTATTGAGCAAATTGATTCCACTTCATCTTTAACATGCTGTCATTGTATTTACTTTAAAATCTAGATTGTTTACATTGGTTCATATTTATTATTGCATCCCCATCCCCAGGACAGCTATATCTGGCATTAATCTGCAAATGGCACCTGGAAACAAATACAACCACTCCATCACACACAGTCACACATACCCAAAACAGCCCTGTCAAACTCCAAGCTCATTAAGCAAATAAAATTTAAAAATCATGTAAAAATACTGCTAAAGGAAAATAGAAGGGACCTAGTCTTCAAGCTAATCAATCCTCTGTATTACATAGATAGGTATGTATATAATTAAATTTTGGTTTTTGCTTGTGATAATGATTTCAAATTGGCCTAAAACCTTGGTGATGAACAATTCTCACCTATTCTCAAGTTTCATGTGCTAAGGATTAACTCTGAGTGCCTAGAGGTGGTGAGAATTCATCCTAAAGTAGGATTCTAGGATTTTTTTTTTTTTTTTTTTTGTGGTACGCGGGCCTCTCACTGCTGTGGCCTCTCCCGTTGTGGAGCACAGGCTCAGTGTCCATGGCTCATGGGCCTAGACGGTCTGCGGCATGTGGGATCTTCCTGGACCGGGGCACGAACCCGTGTCCCCTGCATCAGTACGTGGACTCTCAACCACTGCGCCACCAGGGAAGCCTGGATTCTAGGATTTTTAACCAGAGCATAGGCAAGGGCAATGGCAGCTTGCACCCTCCATATAACTACACTTGTCTTTTTCACATTTGAATGTTAAATTTATGAAAATAAAAAATCAAAATGTTTAACTGGAATATTTATTATAATATGCAAAGGAATGATAAGATTGAGTAATACACTTACTTCAATACTACCTTCAATGTAGGTTCACAACTGAAAATATAATTATAATGGCTTTATACAAAAGCACTAACGTAAGGAAAAACTAGTTAGGGATAAATAATGAAAAGAAGTTTCTACAATTCAAATGCAAGAAAAGATCATTGGAGGTTGAAATATCTACGGTCTTACAGAACTGGCCATATTAGTCACGGTAGGCTAACTGCTATAACAAACAGTACCAATATCACTGAAGCTTAACACAAGATTTATTTCTTGTTCATGTCACATTCTCTTGCAGTCATTCAGAGACCCAGGTTTCTTCTACTTAGTGACTCTACCATTCCTTAGGACCTCAAAGTTCTTCAACTTCTTCCCTGAACCCACTGCCTCCCACTGCTAAATGATGGAAGAAAGCAAGTGTGGAATAATATAAATGTTATTTATGTATATACACACACACATATATACATATATTTATTTAGGAGTCAAGGGATGTTTCCAACATACACTGAATTCTAATTCAAAGTATATTTTTATTATGATGTGGCAAAATCTAAAGGTTTTTTTTATAAAGTAAGACAATATAAAGAGAGCCATTAAATAATTAACAATACCACTACTGAATTTCACTGATGTGGCAATAGGTTTGTGAATTGGCTGAAATGTGATACCTAAGATCCCTTCCAAGTTAAAATTCTATTACTCTACTTCATGAGTCTGACTTCTCTCAAGTTCCTCAGTTTCAGGTAATCATTTACATTTAAGTCAATGTGTATAACACATGGTTTTGCTGAGGAAAAAGTTATGGGTATGCTGAGAGGACTCCCTCAGGCTTCAGCAGTCACAAGCATCTGTTACATTGATCCCTGTGTGAAGACCAATATTATCTACCATTTCCTATACATCCTCTGAGCTTGAAATAGAGAGAATTACTAAGATAAGTATACAAACAATACTTAGACCTGATTTCTTAAGTTTCATACAGCAAGATGACAGTTCCGTTTTTTACAGATCATCAAGTTTGCAAAAATCTAGAGAAATTCACAGAAAAGCAAAGTGAGGCTTTGCTTTTATCCATGGGCCATGAAATTTTGCAATATTTTTGCTCTGAAATTTTGCTTGTCTGTGAAATGTTCCCAATATGTTTGACCTAATGGAATACACTCAGAAGACTGCTGCCCAAGGATTATTCATTGTTATGGGCTGAATGATGTCTCCCTAAAATCCATATGTTGCAGTCCTAACCTCCCAGTATCTCAGAATATGACTATATTTAGAGACAGGGCCTTTACAGAGTTAAATTAATTAATTAGAGTTAAATGAGCTCATTAGGTGAGCCCTAATGTCATATGACTGGTGTCCTTATAAGAAGAAGAGATCAGAACAGAGACATGCACAGAGGAAAGACCATGTGAAGATACAGAGAGAAAACAACTGTCTATAAGCTAAGAGGAGAAAACTCAAAAGAAATCAATGCCACCAATACCCTGCTCTCAGACTTTTAGCCTTCGGAACTCTGAGAAAATAAATCTCTGTTGTTTAAGCCACCTAGTGTGTGCTACTTCATTATGGCTGTCCTAGCAAGCTAACACACCCATGTTTACCTAAAATCCTGCACCTCAGTGTTTTCAAACAGATGCTCTCCCAACTCCTAGGACAACTTTGCTTTTCTCTAGAGTGGATTAAGGAAATTTATTGTGAATGAAGATAGCCATCCTATCCAAGGGACTTGGATGAAAGGTCACTTACAATTAAAAATGATTTATGGTGGGGCCCATAGTATCCCAATTAAGATGACACTCTTCCAGGCATCAATGCAGAAACAGTCCTCTAAGGCAAGCTCTAAAATATAAGACAAAATTCCCTCTTAGAAAAAGTCTTTGTACCAGTAGCCTCTTCTCTTGAGAAGGACCCCTTTAAAGGACTTGATTTCAGAGCAATACTTGGGTCTAGATAGTCTTATGCTAGGGACCCCAACAATTTGCAATTTTAAATTTAGAGGCTGCTTCTCAAGGTGACCTTATCTTTTGGGCAAAATGCACCAAAGCAGAATTTGGTAAACCACACTGTTCATCAAGAACATCACTATGAACACTGTTCACTATGAACAGAGAAAGAGGAGGAACAGGTGGCTGGGAAATTTTCAATCTGTGTCCCTTAAGAAGGGATAATTTGTCTTACTGCTATCCAAAAAGCAGAAAGAAGGAGTAAGTCCTGAATGGGAACCTTTTTAATGTGTTCTTGTAGACCACAGCAGTGTTTCAAAGAGTGATCCTCTTAGAATTCTAGATTCAATAGATGCTCCTCACTAGAAAGGTTTCATGATCAAATGGCTTTTGAAAATACTGCCCTCTCTATCACACACTTAGGGACTCACAATTTACAGAGATATATATAAGGCCCTGAGAAATCCTGCAAGTAAAAAAATAAAAAACCACCATTCAAGTCTGTCAAACCCAGAATTTCTCAAACCTACCTAACCATAAAACCTTTATTAGAATTATTAGCAAGCACCGTGTGATATACAGTTTGGGACTAAGTTTTGAACAGGGAGACATGAAGAAACCCTGCTATAAAGTGATGAACCAGATGAATATACATATACTAGAGTTAGAATGTCAAAGGAATTGAAATTCCCTTCCCTTAATAATATTTAGTTGTTTTGAACAAAGCAAAAATATACCAATATTTCCGTCACGACCTCTCACTTCTTAAAATGCTTATTTGATTATATATTTCTTTAACTGCATACACTATACTAAATGCTAAAGCACATACATGAACTTACAATTCAGCCTTATTTTTTATTTCCAAAGAATGTTTGGCATTTATTTGTAGTGGAGTTAATAGCCCCTCTGAACCGGGTTAAGAGGCAGCATGAAGAACAAAGAAGGAACCTTCTGTAAGCATGACTTGACTCCAATTACTTCTAACTGAGTAAGCTAAGTAGTTCTATAAATATCTGTCAAAAATATGACTAGCTCTGAGAGGTTTGGCCCTTACCCCTTGGCAACCATTTTAGCTTTGTGAGATTACTTATGCCAAAAACAGTCAGCCCAAACTGTACATACTTCAGACAGAAAAGAAAAAAAAATACTTATCCAAAATGGTACCAAGTGAGATGTTACCCTTTTCATATAAATTGATAGTTCTACAGTTTTATATGGAATATTTTCCTAACAGCCTTGACTGTAAAGGGTAGCAGAGCAAGTGAGATATATTTGAGATGTGAAATTAATATTGGATTGATTTTTGTTTAATTTTAAAATATTTAGCCTGCATTTTTTAGAAGAACCTGGCCTTTGGAGATTTATTCACACTTGTCTGAAAAAAACCAGGTATTGTCAAAGCTAGGAAATATATGCAGGGTGACTCATCACAATGGAGTAGGTGAATGCTAATAATTTCTAAGTAGCAGAGACCAAACTGCTTCATTACTTCAATTAACTCCAAAGATTCATAAGCAAATGAGCCAGTTGCCACTGTTGGTTCCATGACATTTTAAGACTGTTCAGAGACAAACTGAGTCTGGCCTATTTCTTGATAAACATGTCCCAATCCCACCCAACCAAATATAACCCAGTCAAAGGAATTTCTCCAATATCTTATCATTGCTGAGGAATGATCATTCCACTTAAAAGTTCAATTAATTCTAATTACTAATTACAACATTATTATTATTATTTTGACTCATTTTAAGAAATTGTACCAGTTATAAAATCAACATGAACCTTAAATAATATATGTTCCTTTTTCACCAGTAAATCTTATAACTGATGACATCTTAAAGTAAAAGAAATAGAGTTCCATTATTTTCTTATCTTTAGAAGTCTTTTGAACAGCATTGAATTAATGTTATGTGTTGGTTCATGACACAAAGTCATTAGTCTATATATGCACCTAGTAACAGAACACCAAAACGCACAAAGCAAAATTGATAGCAATGAAAGGCAAAAATGACACTTCAACAATAAGAGTCAGACATTTCAATAACCCACTATTGATACTGGACAGAACAGCTGGACATAAGGTCAACAAGGAAATGGGAGACTTGAATAAAACTCTAAACCAACAAGGCCTAACAGACATTCATAAAATATTCAATACAACAACAGAATAAACATTCTTCTCAAGTACACATGGAACATTCTCCAGGACAGACTACATGCTAGGCCATAAAGCAAACATCAGTAATTTGAAAAGATTAAAACAATACAGAGTATGTTCTTTGACCACAATGGAATGAAATTAGAACTCAATAGCAGAAAAAATATTTGGTAAAATCACAAATACATGGAGATTAAACAATTTACTCCTCAATAACAAATGGGTCAAAGAAGAAATCAGAAGGGAAATAATAAAATATATTGAGAAGAAAACAAAATGGAAACACAGTATAGCAAAACTTAGAGGGAAATTTATAAATGCCTAAATTAAGAAATAATAAAGATTATAAATCAATAACCTAGTCTTCCTCCTTAAAACACTGGAAAAGAAGAGCAAACTAAAACTAAAGCAAGCAGAAGAAATAATAAAGATTAGAGCAGAAACAAATAAAATAGAGAACAGAAAAACAAGAGAGAGTATTAATGAAACTAAAAGCTAGTTATTTGAAAAGATCAACAAAGTTGGAAAATGTTTAGCTATATAGATCTAGAAAAAAAATAGAATACTCAAATTACTAAAATCAGTAGTGAAAGAAGGGACATTACTTCTGACATTATAGAAATAAAAAGAATTATAAAAGAATACTATAAATAATTAAATGCCAACATATTAGATAACTTAGAGGAAGTGTAAAAAATCCTGGAAAGACACCCTCTAACAAAATTGACTCAAGAAGAATACTCTGAAAAGTGAAAAATATTGTTGAAAGAAATTAAAGATGATCAAAATAATTCTCTGAAAGAGAATAACAAAGTAGAAAAACTCATACTTCCTGATTTCAAAATTTAACTACAAAGCAATAGTAACCAAGACAATGTATGAGTGGCACAAGGATAGACATATAAATCAATGGAATATAACTGAGAGTACTGAAATGAAAACATTGTGTCTATAGTCAACTGACTTTTGACAAGGGTGCCAAGACCATTCAATGGTGAAAGAATAGTCTTTTCATCAAATGATGCTGGGACAACTGAATAGCTATATGCAAAAAAATAAAACTGGACACTTACCTCACACATTCACAAAAATTAACTCAAGATGGATCAAACACATAAATATAAGAGCTAATACTATATAAAACTTTTAGAAGAAAGCATGGGATAAGTCTTCAGGACCTTGGATTTGGCAATGGATTCTTAGTTTTGACATCAAAAACATGAGCTTAAAAACAGATAAATTGGACTTGATCAAAAGTAAAAACTTTTGTGCTTAAATTAAAGAACACAAAAAAGAAAGTAAAACCCCACAGAATTATAAAGAAATATATATATACATATATATACACACAAACGTGTGTTTTGCAAATCAGATATCTGACAAAGGACTCATATCTAGAATATATTAAAAAAAACTCTTACAACTCAATAAGACAACCTAATTTTAGCAACAGACAAAGGATCCAAATACACATTTCTCCAAGAAAGATACGACAATGGCCAATAGGCACATCAAACGATGCTCCACATCATTATTCATCAGAAAAATGCAAATCAAAACTACAGCGAGATACCAATTCATCCCCACTAAGATAGCTAAAATCAAAAAGTCAGATAATAACAAGTGTTGATGAAGATATGGAAAAATTGGAATCCTCATATACTGATAGTGGGAATGTAAAATGATGCAACCATTTTGGAAAACAGCCTGGCATTTCCTCAAACAATTAAACGCAGAGTCATCATATCACCCAGCAGTTCTACTCCTAGGTATATACTCAAGAAATACAAACATATATGCACACACAAAATTGTACATGAGTGTTTATAGCAGCATCGTTCCTAATAGCTAAAAGGTTAGGAACAACCCAGATGTTGATCAGTGGACAAATGGATAACCAAAATGTAGTAAATTCAGTCAATGGAATATTATTTGTCCATGAAAAGGAATGAATACTAGTACATGCTACAACATGGATAAACCTTGAAAACATTATGCTAAGTGAAAGAAGCCAGTCGTAAAAGTCCACATATTATATGATTTCATTCATATGAAAGTTCAGAGTAGGGAATCCCATAGAAATAGAAAGTAAATTAGTAGCCCTTAGGACAGGAAGGAAGGGTATGAGGGCTAGGCAGGTGATAGCAAAGGGTACGGGGTGTCTTTTTGAGATGATGAAAATGTTCTAAAATTGACAATGATAACTGTCACATATATCTGTGAATATACTAAAAACCACTGAATTTTATACTTTAAGTGGGTGAACTGTATGATACATGAATTGTATTTCTAGAAAGCTATTTTAAAAATTAATAATAAAAAAATTAATAATAGAGCAAAAAATAGTTAATAATATGGCAAATTGATAAAAACTGACAATACAGAAAAATGTACTAATGGAATAACTGGACCATTTCACAAGCATAATGAGAGATTTGAACATATCTCTTCCAACTATTGATAAGTCAAGCAGATAAAGAATCAGCTTACTATAGAAAATTTCAACAACCTAACTAAATAATACTGAACAAATGGACCCAAATATTAGAGTATACATTTTTCTCAAGCACACATGGAACATTTACAATATCAATGATGTATAATGCCATAAAAAAGCTCCCCAAAGTTGAAAAAAATGTGTCACACAAAATCCTATTCTGTGACTAGAATGTAATTTAGAAATTAATAACAAAAAGAAAGTTAGAGCCCATATATTTAGAAACTAACTCCTTGGTCAAAGGAGAAATCATAATAGAAGTTTAAAAAATATTTCCACATATTTTATCCATTTCTAAGAAATATGAAATATGATAAGGCTATAAACACTACCTATAACACAATAAAATTTTTCACAGATAAGTATATTAGAGCTTTGCAATTTCTCAAGGACTGCTGGGCTTATAAATATCAGTACCAAAACACAAGTAAGAATAAATTTCTATCTGATAGGAAACATGAATGGTTCTACAGGTAAAAAAGCTAACAAAGCCAAACATTTTTTTAGCTATTCTTATAAATACATAATTCTCCATATCTATTTCCATGGGAGAACTGTCAGAGAACTGTCCTGATTTTTGAGATCACTCTCCCAGCAGCAATTATTCCAAACAAAAAGATACTCGGATATGAAGAGCCTGAATAAACAAGGCTTTATAAATAAAATTCTTTTCCTAAGATTTTCCTTTCCCCACCTAAATCAGTCAAAGTTTAAGTACACCTATTTTAATAGGCCTCCCAGAAACAACATCACAACTTCAACAAGCAAAAACAAAACAATATTTTTATTTCATGGGGCATCGGTTGACACAATCATTGCATAAATGCTACAGATACTTTATTGACCAACTTAAAATGTATTTTCCCTGGTAAAACTGGTATGTTACATACAAAGTTGTACAGAACTAATACTTAAGTACAGATAATTAGGAATACCACTAAGTTAAAATATTTTTCTAAGTTATGTGGATACAACTTCCAAAGTTATTTTTAGAACAAGAGTAATTGGCTAAAATATGTCCAGTATATATCTGATAGATACAACTTTAGCTACCAAACTAACATTTTTGGAGTCTAAATTGTCTTCTGACATTTAGAACAAAACTTTAAAAAAGCTAGATGCTCAAACTGTAGCTATGGAACATGGCAGAATTTTTGTTCCATACATGTATCAGAAATATGAAGTATTATATGGAATAAAAATCTAAGAAAAGTTAACAATATTGTTACTATATTAAAATTCTCAGTAATGTTTCAAGACATATGATGAGAGAATTATTTATAGAATGTATTGGTTTCCTCTGGACAATTCTCAAAGTCAGGTATATCTGTCTATTCATTGCTTTATCATCATATACACTAGAGCTTATGCTCTTAAATACCATACATGTTATGAGCACATTTCACTTCTATTTACTCTCTAATGAATGTTGCTAATAATGATGTCATGTTACCATTAACTATTTTCTTTGTACCAGGCTTTGTGTCATGTACTTTACATGATTTATCTCTAATCCTCATGGCAACATAACAAGGTATTAGTTGTTGTTGTTATTTCATTTTAAAGAAATCAAATCTGAGACTACAAAAGTTTTATTAGGTCATCTACCCAGTAAACACTCAATCCCTAATCTGTAGTTCTCTTGAGAGTCCAGAATCTTTCCTCCATTCCATGATTTAATTTGCATTTCCTTGCTCATCAGTCGGTTATAAAACCAAATCCAAATAAGTATGTCTATACCCAAGTGTGTGAAAAATATAATATACACTTGACAGTCTTTTAGACTCCAGAATAAAACACAAGAATTCTGTTGATCTTGGGCTACAGACTCCTTGTCTTGCTTTTGGCTGGCTGTGCCTACCAGTGAATATCCATGTGTTCCCTCAGGCTTCCTTTATGGAGTTGGGGCTGTTGATTTACTTTCAAATAGCTTCCCGTTCTCAGGAAATTGTGTGTTACACTCGGTTTTGAATAACTTTAAAAGGTGAAATGGTGCAAGTATCATTTTCAATTTATGTTTTTCCAGCCTTCAGTACCCTCTTCTAAAGCAGCAGCTCTCAAATTTTAATGTGCATAATAAAGTGTGACATGGGACTTGTTATAATTGCCGTATCCCAGACCTTTCTCCAAGATTCTGGCTCTGTAGGTCTGGAATGGGACTGGGGATTTTTTTTTTTCCAAATGATTCTGATGCAGGTGGTGTTCAGATGACACTCTGAGGAAAAACATTGGATTTTATCCTTCTCCATGGTAAACTGAATATGATTATAATCATATTTAAATAATAAGAGTGGCGAGAAGATGCGCTCCAGGTTTGGATTAACAGATGGTTATGTTCTACTTCTGCAGCTTTCTAGCTCTGACCTATGACAAATCTCTTAAACTCACTGAGCCCCAGTGTTGTGAGGATTTAATAAGATAAAATGTTAAAGCCCTTAACCCAGTGCCTACTACTCAACAAAGCCCTCAGAAAACATCTGCACCCTGTCGTACATTCCACCCTTTTAAAGCTCAGATCTTCGCACTCCAAATCTTGTTTTCTTTCTCCTCCACAATATGACTAAGAGCAAAATACTGTCTGCTAGAAATGCTACAGCTCTAAAATGCTGTCTGTCTTCTTAAACGCCTATGCATTGAAGCAAAGCTACTACTCATTTCCTCGATGATTTATCTTCTACTTGTCACTAGTTGAATTTTCCACTGGTACCAGTTCGTTTTGACATTTTGAGCCTTCTGTGGGCAATAATGACATTTATTTGCAAAAAAAATCATGATAGAAATTCAAAACTTAAAAAAACAATGTATAAGGTACTATGTTCCAAGCAGTAGGAATTCACCTGAGCTTTGTCATAGAGACTTACTGCTTTTCTGGTTCCTTGTGAATGTGGCTGGCAGATAGCTTCAGTCATCATGGCCTGACCAGCTGTCACTCTGTCTTCAAATAGATGTAAGTTACCTTCTATTACCAGACACACTTCATGAGACATAAGTGCCTTGGAAGAGGCTAAAAGAGTATATTCTCTACACTGCATAACAGCTGTGCTATGGAAGAGGACAGCAAAGAAATGTAAAAGGTTGGGTAGTTTATACTTTAATCTTCATGTATATACACCCTTGATATAGGTTCAGGTTCAGGTTGGTGAAATACAAAAGAATATTCTCTCATTTATTAACTTCTCACAGTCTCTGGACTTTTCATCTTAAAGAAGCTCTTAATTTAAAATGATTTTCTAATGGAAAGCAAATGATAGTATTAAGAAAGAATAGAATGATATAGTCATTAAAACATTATTGAAGGAATATGAAATACTTGTTTGAAATGACTACTGGCATAGCCAGAAAGGTTTTTTAACCTTTCAGTTAACTTTATAGCTGTAATTCTTGTTTCCAAATTTAGATTTCACCAGCATCAACAGAAAAATATAAGAAAATTAGCCTCAGTGTAGGTTTGATATATATTTAGGATTCGTTTTGCCATCTTTCACTTATAGTTCTCCTATAGAAAAAAAATAAATATTTGGAAACAAAAATGAGATCAAATTATCTTTACTAGTACTTTATTTTGTAGCTTATTTCTTTCAGACAATAACCTACTCTCTTATTTCATCCAGAACTAAGTCTGAACCCTGGTTCTGCTGCTTCTAGTTGTGTGCCGTTGGCAATGCTACTCAGTTTCTCTGACCCTCCATTTTCTTATGTGTAATACAGAAATAACATTAATTTGCTCAGTTATTGTGAGGATTAAATTAAGTAAGCATCTATGACCAATGCTGGAACATAGTGGGCACTCAACAAATAAGAACTGTTAACATACTATGGATAGTTAAAAATAAACTAAATAACAATAAAGACCAATTACAACTACAAAAGAAGACAGGCAGAGCATTTTCACACAATGTCTAGTTGTTTGACGACTAGAATCATAAAAACTTAGTTGCCACAGGAAACTTAGGAAGTCAAAATGTATGCATTTCTTTAGAACCAAAAGTTTGAGCTTCTGCTGTTTTAAGGTTGAGGTCATCACATTAATCTTTGGTTTTAATGAATTTATTAGTGTTTGTTACTACAATCACTGTGTCTGAAACTCTCCCCTATGAGTTTACCTACAGAAGAATACAGCATACCTACCACTTCATTAACGTGGAGGTCTTGAGATATGGAATATAGCCTACTGTACCATGATACCTAGGATTTAAAACCATATTTCTGTAAGAAGTATTATAACTATAATAAATTAAAGATGCAATTTTCAAAATTTTAATTGTGTACAGGAAAAATTACTGAAGCTGCAAAATATGCAACAGCTTGAAGTTTAATTGCAACTGGAAAACTGTGCTTTGGAAACTGTATGTGGATGGAAATATTTATGAGTTAGCACCAAGAGCTGGCACAGTACATTTGCTATGGAATAATTTTAACTGTAACCTTGTTTTACACCGCATACCTTTATGGGAGAGTTGAAGAAGTCTATACATTTACTCTGCATGCTGAGGCTTCTGTTTTTGTTTCAATTCCAGATATGCTTGAGAAGCTTTTAGTAAACTTTTTACAGGAAAATGATCAAATGAAACAAACTAGGGACATTTTCCATATAAAAACGACACGATATTTCACATGCTGTATTGTTTCATATATCATCAATTTTGCACCAGATTTTGGCAAAGGAAAAGATCCTGCCTCAAGAATTTTTATTTTTTGGACCAGAAGCAAAAATCCAAAAGTAAACAAAGACCAAAGCAAAGAAGAAGGCATAAAACAATAAAAATCAGAACCATGACTTGCATGTAAATAGGAAAAAGAAACCATATAATAAGTTTTCTGCTCATTCTGATTATAATCAAAGTTTGTCAAAACAGAGTGGTCTTTCTCACAAAAAATTCAAAATCCCTAAGTTTACTCTTAAATATGAAAATAGCTACACTTTGGAAATATTATTAATCCTACGTGTTCACCTCTGAATGCATATCTCAAAAATACTTAATTTTAGAAATATATCTTATAGAAATATCATGGGTCTACCAAAGATGTTCACTCAATATTATTAAAATAGAAAAAAATATTTAAAATCTATATTTGTCCAAAGTAAGGAACTGATGAATGACATACATTCACAGTACATTATTCTGCAGCCATTGAAGACTTATATTGTAGGAAAATATAATGACGTGGGGAAACTGGCATATGACATTAAGTGAAAAAAAAAATAATAAGCTGATCCTATTCTTGTTTAAAAAATGGTACTTATGGGACTTCCCTGGTGGTCCAGTGGCTAGACTCCACGCTCCCAATGCAGGGGGCTCTGGGTTCGATCTCTGGTCAGGGAAGTAGATCCCACATGCTGCAACTAAGAGTTCGCATGCCGCAACTAAGACCCGGCACAGCCAAATAAATACATAAATAAAAATATTTTTTTTAAAAATAAAATAAAAATAAAATTTAAAAAATGGTACTTATGCACCAGAAAAATGGTTTTTAGTTCTCTTCACCAGTGTTTTTCTCAATGTGATACAAACTTACAGTAGTTTATTTGCATTGAAATTAAATGTATTTTCTAAGATTTCTAGCAATGTATACATTATCTATATGATAATAAAGTATATAATAATTAAAAATAAAACCTATATAAATAGTGGCAAGTATCTTTTTAAAGATAAGTAGACTACTTCTCTATTGACATTTCTGCTTCCAAACTCTGTCAGAATGTTCAGGTGTGTCTAACTGAGACAAATCACTAGAAGAGCCAAGTTATGAATCAAGGAGGAAACCTGAACAAAGGCCAAAAGCAAGTTAAGAACTAGAGAACCAGAGCAAGGTTGGAATCCAGGGAACCTGAGAATGTTACACAGGTCATCCCAGTGATCAAAGGGCCAGAAGCTGAAACCCAAGAGATAGAAGGCAATTGTTTCCTGCCCAGTTCCATCTTCCACATTAAAGGGTTTCCTTCTCCCTCAGATTTTAACAGAATTCTAGGCAAGCCCTAATTTTCCTGAAATTATATCAGGAAAGGCAACTTTAAAATAAATACATGAATTATGGTCTTCTATGGATATATGCTCAGAAGTGGGATTGCAGGATCATATGGTAGCTCTATTCTTAGTTTTTTAAGGAACCTCCATACTGTTCTCCATAGTGGCTGTACCAGTTTACACTCCCACCAACAGTGCAGGAGGGTTCCCTTTTCTCCACACCCTCTCCAGCATTTACTTTGTAGATTTTTTGATGATGGCCATTCTGACTGGTGTGAGGTGATACCCCATTGTAGTTTTGATATGCATTTCTCTAATAATTAGTGATGTTAATCATTTTTTCATGTGCCTCTTGGCCATCTGTTATGTCTTCTTTGGAGAAGTGTCTATTTAGATCTCCTGCCCATTTTTTGATTGGTTTGTTTTTTTGATATTGAGATGCATGAGCTGTTTGTATATTTTGGAGATTAATCCTTTGTCAGTTGCTTCATTTGCAAATATTTTCTCTCATTCTGAGGGTTGTCTTTTCGACTTCTTTATAGTTTCCTTTGCTGTGCAAAAGCTTTTAAGTTTCATTAGGTCCCATTTGTTTATTTTTGTTTTTACTTTCATTACTCTAGGAGTTTTAGAGTATCCAGCCTTACATTTAGATCTTTAATCCATTTTGAGTTTATTTTTGTGTATGGTGTTAGGAAGTGTTCTAATTTCATTCTTTTACATGTAGCTGTCCAGTTTTCCTAGCACCACTTATTGAAGAGACTGGCTTTTCTCCATCATATATTCTTGCCTACTTTGTCATGGATTAAGTGACCAGAGGTGCATGGGTTTTTCTCTGGACTTTCTAACCTGTTTCATTGATCTATGTTTCTGTTTTTGTGCCAGTACCATACTGTCTTGATTACTGTAGCTTGGAAGTATAGTCTGAAGTCAGGGAGCCTGATTCCTCCAGCTCCATTTTTCTTTCTCAAGATTGCTTTGGCTATTCAGGGTCTTTTGTGTTTCCATACAAATTGTAATTTTTTTTGTTCCAATTCTGTTAAACATGCTATTGGCAATTTGGTAGAGATTGCATTGAATCTGTAGATTGCTTTAGGTAATACAGTCATTTTGACAATACTGATTCTTCCAATCCAATATAATGCTTTCCACCTTTTTGTATCACCTTTGATTTCTTTCATCAATATCTTATAAGATACATGCACCCCAATGTTCATTGCAGCACTATTTACAATAGCCAGGACATGGAAGCAACCTAAATGTCCATCGACAGAGGAATGGATAAAGATGATGTGGTACACATATACAATGGAATATTACTCAGCCATAAAAAAGAACAAAATAATGCCATTTGCAGCAACATGGATGGAGACCTAGAGATTATCATACTAAGTGAAGTAAGTCAGAGAAAGACAAATATCACATGATATCACTTGTATGTGGAATCTAAAAAAATGGTACAAATGAACTTATTTACAAAAGAGAAATAGAGTCACAGATGTGGAAAACAAACTTACGGTTACTGGGGGGGAAGGGGGAGGGATAAATTGGGAGATTTGGTTTGACATATACATACTACTATATATAAAATAGATAACTAGGGCTTCCCTGGTGGCGCAGTGGTTGAGAGTCCGCCTGCCAATGCAGGGGACACGGGTTCGTGCCCTGGTCCAGGAAGATCCCACATACTGTGGAGCAGCTAGGCCCATGAGCCATGGCCGCTGAGCCTGCACGTCCAGAGCCTGTGCTCCGCAACAGGAGAGGCCACAACAGTGAGAGGCCCGCATACATATCACAAAAAAAAAAAAAAAAAAAAAGATAACTAATAAGGACCTACGATTATAGCACAGGGATCTCTATCAATACTCTGTAATGGGCTATATGGGAAAAGAATCTAAAAAAGAGTGGATATATGTATAACTGATTCACCTTGCTGTACAACAGAAACTAAAACAACACTGTAAATCAACTATACTCCAATAAAAAAATTTTTAATAAATAAAATAAAATAAATACATGAAATTCTGGAGGAAACCAATGGCCTAAATTTAAATTCTAAACTCCAAAGCAAAACTTCAGTCTCCAATTCCAGAGTGGTTTTGGTGTGCATATTATGAAGAGAATATGAAGTTGTACACTGCTTGGGAATACACCTGCTAATGTGCCCCCAAATTATAAGGACTCTTCCAATATTACTAATAGCTATAGTGGGAGATGATTACTTAATTAATTTAAAATTTTTATCTCCAGATTAAAATAATCTCAATTCAATTAAATTTTCTTCATAGGCTGACAAGTGGTTTTGTTTCTTTAATTCATCCCTGAATTTCTCTAATTTTTCTGAAAATAAGATGTCCAAAATTGAAGCTAGCACTAGTGCATTGAATATCACAAGGATTCCATTCCCAGCACTTTTTTTTTTTTTTTTTGCAGTACGCGGGCCTCTCACTGTTGTGGCCTGTCCCGTTGTGGAGCACAGGCTCCGGACACGCAGGCTCAGCAGCCATGGCTCACGGGCCCAGCCGCTCCGCAGCATGTGGGATCTTCCCGGACCGGGTCATGAACCCATGTCACCTGCATCGGCAGGTGGACTCTCAACCACTGCGCCACCAGGGAAGCCCCCATTCCCAGCACTTTTATGATAATTAATCTCAGATTATGAATAGGCAACAACTGTTAGAACAACCTGTGTGTAGTTACAAAGATAAAACAGAACGTGTAAATCAGATGATAATTTCAACTAGTGATTGTTATTTATTAAGTTGGTAATAGTAATGCTATAGTTTTATTTCATTACATCTGTGATAAAAGTATGACCCAAAGGCTGGCTCTTCAAGCAGAAGTTTTACAGCTGGCTTCCCAGATATTCCCAGCTTTCCATAGAGTCCCATTATCCCCCACTGGCAATGCCCAAGGGTCAGAGCTTCTTCTTCAAGCATTTGACCCCTCGTCCGAAGGGTCTTTCCTTATACTTCTTATGAGACCTCCTTCACAGCTCATTTCAGTAGAGCTACCCAAAACAGCTACTTAAAGTGCAGAGGCCACTTTTCTCTCTGTGTGGAGATCTCAGGGTACAATATATTTCACCTAGTACAGGCTGGCTACTCAATTTATCTTAGTATAGGTTAACATATAAATCCAGGATTTACAGCCATCTCCAATTATACTCGACATTTGAGCATCTGTGCTTAATCACACACCTGCTGAGCCAACCTGACTAATTTCATACAGTCCACTAGGTGGCAGAGGTGTTTACAAGGAAGTAAAGATGAACAATGCCCAAGTCTCCTTAAATAGTTCAGCAAGC
Organism: Orcinus orca; assembly: GCF_937001465.1. Taxonomy (NCBI): domain Eukaryota; kingdom Metazoa; phylum Chordata; class Mammalia; order Artiodactyla; family Delphinidae; genus Orcinus; species Orcinus orca. The sequence goes on from NC_064567.1 coordinate 72,710,646, forward strand.
AGGAAATGAAAGAGAACCTAATTCGAGAAATATATGATATTTATAAGTTACATAATACATATGTATTAAACTGTAAAACCACACACACACACACAAATTTGAATTTTAAACAAGATACAAAAGTCCACCACAAATAGCAACAGCTACCTGGCTCAGCTAACACTGCTTGTGTTTAATAATTATTTAAATAAAATGGGCCTCTTTTTTTTAATTCTTAAAAAAAGCTGACATTAAGAGGTAAATGGCCACTGTGTAAGGTCCCAGTTTGGCATTGATTCTGACTACAGCATTGCTCAAAATATTAAATATGGGAATGCTATAAAGATTATTAGCCAGGAATAGGCTGAAGAGGCAGATAAAAGAAAAAATATTCATGGCTTCATTGATATTGGCCTAAGGCACCATGGAAACTTTTCTTAATTTTTCTTTTTCATTATATAATTTGTTTATGTAATTCCTAATTCTGCATGACCTGCCATTATGGAGCAATAATAGAAAATATATCCAGAGTAGGTTGTGGCTTCGCTTACAGAGGTAAAGATGAAAACCCCATTTGAAAAGAACAATGAAATAAGAAGAGTGAGGAGAAACAGAGTTACATACAATGGCTACTCAGAGGACACAGGAGGGCACAGAATAGGAACTTTAGGTTTCAACATTCAGAAGAAGATTCGGGGTGGCCAAGGATAAGGAAACAATCACAGAGATATGGGCAAGATTGAACCCTGAAGACCTGCATCCAGACAGATATGAGGAATCAACACTTTTCTTAGCACACAAAGTAGGACTTAACAAGGTTTCTTGCAACACGAGTTGAGAGTACCAGTAATACGTGTGTATCATACTTTGATTTTACGAATGAATCAATATTCAAAGTGATTCTTTTTTTAATGTATTCTATAAATGGGGAAACACTCAGAACCATATTGCTAAAAACATAAGATGTAAGATGTCATAACAACCAAAATATCACATTATTAAATTACAATATGTAAATTGTATAAAATCACAATATTATTAAAGCTCAAAATATTGTCATTGCAAATTAGAAAGCAGCTTGGATTCTGGCGCTCTCAATCAGAAAAAACATTGGGTCCTTTAAATTGCAGTTTAGAATAAACAAATGCAGGGAATAACCAAGGATGACTATATAACATCTAATTATAAACTCACTATAATTAAGAGACCTTGTAAGCTTTATAAAGAATTCTACGGCTTGAAGCCATAGATTACAGGGTAAACTCAAGTAGAGATTTGTTTACTTTGTAGAAGTTATTTCAGTCCTCTGCATGTCATTTTAGCCAATTTGTCTAACACTGATTACTAACCCTGACTTTACCTGGCTTAATTTATACAAGCTAACAACACAACAGTCCTATTTTCCGACCTACAGTCTGGTGGGAATGTTTTTCCTAATTTTTGAAAGTCTTGCAAAGGCATAACAATTAAATATATTCATTCAAGCATGTAAGAAATTATTTGTATTGAAAAGCATAAAATCACATGCAATAAAGGCTAGGAAAAACTGAGATAGTTAATCACAGTTAATCTTATCTTTGAATTCAAATAATTGATGTATAACCAACTAAAAGTGTTTGATAGCATTACATGCAAAATTCTAATTTAATGCAATACTTTTATATTTTATTAGAAAAAAAATCAAGATTTTTGATTACTCAGAAGAGTATAGCATGTTTAAGGTGTTCCACTTATTTATTCCTTTAAATTATTATTGTGTATGAATGAATTTGATTAGCACATTCACATAACTGATTTCTTACTAGAAGGAAGAAACTAGAAAAAGTAAAACCCCTACCTTCCCCCCAGTGCAGAGTTGAAGAGGCAGCTCTCCAGGGGTACTTGTTTTCAGTCTGACAGGAAGGAAGCATTCAGAGAATCCAATTCCGGTAGCTACTACTATCAGTCTCCACAGCCATAATGGAAGTCTCTCGCCCTTCCTTGCTTCCAGATGTCCTAAAAAGTCATAGATATGCTTTCTCATTGTTTTAAAAATGCAAAAATAAAATACATGGATTAATAAAATACACATGGTGGCCAGAAATATATATTCGCTTTTGCTTAAGTCTTAATTTGAAGGCATGTTTTCTCTCTTGTTCTGAAATAATTTCAAACTTAAAGAAATGTTGCAAGAATTATACAAAGGACTCTTGTACCCTTCACTCAGATTCACCAATTGTTAATTTTTGGCCATATTTGCATAATCTCTCTCTCTCACTCTCTATTTATTTGTATGTGCATGTACACGTAAAAAAATTTCCAGAACCAACTGAGAGAAAACCTTATACATTGTACTTCATTACCCCTTTAATACTTCAGTGTGTATCTCTTGAGAAAAGGACATTTCCTACAAAGCTGTAGTACAATGAACAATTTTAGGAAATTAACATTGATGCTGTTATCTAATTCACAATCCATATTCAAATTTCACCAATTATTTAGCAACATCAACTCAACAAGCAGACTTTACAAATAAATTAGACATTCTATCTTCTTTAAAATACAATGGACCGGGCCGGGGGAAGATGGCAGAAGAGTAAGACACAGAGATCACCTTCCACCCCACAGATACATCAGAAATACATCTACACGTGGAACAACTCCTACAGAACACCTACTGAACGCTGGCAGAAGACCTCAGACCTCCCAAAAGGCAACTAACTCCCCAAGTACCTGGGTAGGGCAAAAGAAAAAAAAATAAACAGAGACAAAAGAATAGGGACGGGACCTGCACCGGTGAGAGGGAGTTGTGAAGCAGGAAAGGTTTCCACACACCAGGAAGCCCCTTCGCGGCGGAGACTGCGGGTGGCGGAGGGGGGAAGCTTCAAAGCCGCAGAGGAGAGCACAGCAATAGGGGCGCAAAGGGCAAAGCGGAGAGATTCCCACACAGAGGATCGGTGCCGACCGGCACTCACTAGCCCAAGAGGCTTGCCTGCTCACCGGCCGGGACAGGCGGGGCTGGGAGCTGAGGCTCGGGCTTTAGTCAGAGATTAGGAAGAGGACTGGCAGCGTGAACACAGACTGAAGGGGTTAGCGCACCACGGCTAGCCGGGAGGGAGGCCAGGGAAAACTCTGGAGCTGCCGAAGACGCAAGAAACGTTTTCTTCCTTCTTTGTATCCTGGTGCGCAAGGAGAAGGGATTAAGAGCGCTGCTTAAAGGAGCTCCAGACCTGCGCGAGCTGCGGTTAACAGCACGGACCCCAGAGACGGGCTTCAGACGCTAAGTCTGCTGCTGCCGCCACCAAGAAGCCTGTGTGCGAGCACAGGTCACTATCCACACCTCCCTTCCGGGGAGCCTGGGGAGCCTGTGCAGCCCGCCACTGCCAGGGTCCCAGGATCCAGGGACAACTTCCCCGGGAGAACGCACGATGTGCCTCAGGCTGGTGTAACGTCACGCTGGCCTCTGCCGCCGCAGGCTTGCCCCGCATAGTGCCCCTCCCTCCCCCCGGCCTGAGTGAGCCAGAGCCCCCGAATCAGCAGCTCCTTTAACCCCGACCTGTCTGAGCGAAGAACAGACGCCTCCCACGAACTACTCGCAGAGGCGGGGCCAAATCCAAAGCTAAGCCCCTGGAGCTGTGAGAAAAAGAAGAGAAAGGGAAATCTCTCCCAGCAGCCTCAGGAACAGCGGATTAAGTCTCCACAATCAACTTGAAGTACCCTGCATCTGTGGAATACCTGAATAGACAATGTATCATCCCAAATTGAGGAGGTGGACTTTGAGAGCAAGATTTATTTTTTCCCCTTTTCCTCTTTTTGTGAGTATGTATGTGTATGCTTCTGTGTGAGACTTTGTCTGCATTGCTTTGCTTTCACCATTTGTCCTAGGGTTCTATCTGTCCGTTTTTGTTTTTTTTTACTTTAAAAAAATTTTTTTTCTTAATAATTATTTTTTATTTTAATAACTTTATTTTATATTACTTTATATTATTTTCTTTTATCCTATTTCTTTCTTTCTACTTTTTCTCCCTTTTATTCTCAGCCGTGTGGATGAAAGGCTCTTCATGCTGCAGCCAGGAGTCAGTGCTGTGCTTCTGAGGTGGGAGAGCCAACTTCAGGACACTGGTCCACAAGAGAACTCCCAGCTCCACAAATATCAAACGGCAAAAACCTCCCGGACATCTCCATCTCAACACCAAGACCAATTTCACTTAATGATCACCAAGCGACACTGCTGGACACCCTATGACAGACAACTAGCAAGACAGGAACAGAACCCCACCCATTAGCAGAGAGGCTGCCTAAAATCATAATAAGTCCACAGACACCCCAAAACACACCACCAGACGTGGACCTGCCCACCAGAAAGACAAGATCCAGCCTCATCCACCAGAACACAGGCACTTGTCCCCTCCACCAGGAAGCCTACACAACCCAGTGAACCAAACTTAGCCACTGGGGGCAGACACCAAAAACAACGGGAACTAAGAACCTGCAGCCTGCAAAAAGGAAACCCCAAACACAGTAAGATAAGCAAACTGAGAAGACAGAAAAACACACAGCAAATGAAGGAGCAAGATAAAAACCCACCAGACCTAACAAATGAAGAGGAAATAGGCAGTCTACCTGAAAAAGAATTCAGAATAATGATAGTAAAGATGATCCAAAATCTTTGAAATCGAATAGAGAAAATGCAAGAAACATTTAACAGGACATAGAAGAACTAAAGATGAAACAAGCAACAATGAACAACACAATAAATGAAATTAAAACTACTCTAGAAGGGATCAATAGCAGAATAACTGAGGCAGAAGAACGGATAAGTGACTTGGAAGATAAAATAGTGGAAATAACTACTGTAAAGCAGAATAAAGAAAAAAGAATGAAAAGAACTGAGGACAGTCTCAGAGACCTCTGGGACAACATTAAACGCACCAACACTCGAATTTTAGGGGTTCTGGAGAAGAATACAAAAAGAAAGGGACTGAGAAAATATTTGAAGAGATTATAGTTGAAAACTTCCCTAATATGGGAAAGGAAATAGTTAATCAAGTCCAGGAAGCACAGAGAGTCCCATAAAGGATAAATCCAAGGAGAAACATGCCAAGACAAATATTAATCAAACTGTCAAAAAGTAAATATAAAGAAAACATATTAAAAGCAGCAAGGGAAAAACAACAAATAACACACAAGGGAATCCCCATAAGGTTAACAGCTGATCTTTCAGCAGAAACTCTGCAAGCCAGAAGGGACTGGCAGAACATATTTAAAGTGATGAAGGAGAAAAGCCTACAACCAAGATTACTCTACCCAGCAAGGATCTCATTCTGATTTGATGGAGAAATTAAAAAACCTTTACAGACAAGCAAAAGCTGAGAGATTTCAGCACCACCAAACCAGCTTTACAACAAATGCTAAAGGATCTTCTCTAGGCAAGAAACACAAGAAGGAAAAGACCTACAATAACAAACCCAAAACATTTAAGAAAATGGGAATAGGAACATACATATCGATAATTACTTTAAATGTAAATGGATTAAATGCTCCCACCAAAAGACACTGACTGGCTGAATGGATACAAAAACAAGACCCATATATTTGCTGTCTACAAGAGACCCACTTCAGACCGAGAGACACATACAGACTGAAAGTGAGGGGATGGAAAAAGATATTCCATGCAAATGGAAATCAAAAGAAAGCTGGAGTAGCAATTCTCATATCAGACAAAATAGACTTTAAAATAAAGACTATTACAAGAGACAAAGAAGGACACTACATAATGATCAAGGGATCGATCCAAGAAGAAGATATAACAATTGTAAATATTTATGCACCCAACATAGGAGCACCTCAATACATAAGGCAAATACTAACAGCCATAAAAGGGGAAATCGACAGTAACACATTCATAGTAGGGGACTTTAACACCCCACTTTCACCAATGGAGAGATCATCCAAAATGAAAATAAATAAGGAAACACAAGCTTTAAATGATACATTTAACAAGATGGACTTACTTGATATTTATAGGACATTCCATCCAAAAACAACAGAATACACATTTTTCTCAAGTGCTCATGGAACATTCTCCAGGATAGATCATACCTTGGGTCACAAATCAAGCCTTGGTAAATTTAAGAAAACTGAAATTGTATCAAGTATCTTTTCCAACCACAACGCTGTGAGACTAGATATCAATTACAGGAAAACATCTGTAAAAAATACAAACACACGGAGGCAAAACAATACACTACTTAATAACGAAGTGATCACTGAAGAAATCAAAGAGGAAATCAAAAAATACAAACACACGGAGGCAAAACAATACACTACTTAATAATGAAGTGATCACTGAAGAAATCAAAGAGGAAATCAAAAAATACCTAGAAACAAATGACAATGGAGACACGAAGACCCAAAACCTGTGGGATGCAGCAAAAGCAGTTCTAAGAGGGAAGTTTATAGCAATACAATCCTACCTTAAGAAACAGGAAACATCTCGAATAAACAACCTAACCTTGCATCTAAGGCAATAAGAGAACGAAGAACAAAAATAACCCAAAGTTAGCAGAAGGAAAGAAATCATAAAGATCAGATCAGAAATAAATGAAAAAGAAATGAAGGAAATGATAGCAAAGATCAATAAAAATAAAAGCTGGTTGTTTGAGAAGACAAACAAAATTGATAAACCATTAGCCAGACTCATCAAGAAAAAAAGGGAGAAGACTCAAATCAATAGAATTAGAAATGAAAAAGGAGAAGTAACAACTGACACTGCAGAAAAACAAAAGATCATGAGAGATTACTACAAGCAACTCTATGCCAATAAAATGGACAACCCGGAAGAAATGGACAAATTCTTAGAAATGCACAACCTGCCAAGACTGAATCAGGAAGAAATAGAAAACATGAACAGACAAGCCACAAGCACTGAAATTGAAACTGTGATTAAAAATCTTCCAACAAACAAAAGCCCAGGACCAGATGGCTTCACCGGCAAATTCTTTCAAACATTTAGAGAAGAGCTAACACCTATCTTTCTCAAACTGTTCCAAAATATAGCAGAGGGAGGAACACTCCCAAACTCATTCTACGAGGCCACCATCACCATGATACCAAAACCAGACAAGGATGTCACAAAGAAAGAAAATTACAGGCCAATATCACTGATGAACATAGATGCAAAACTCCTCAACAAAATACTAGCAAACAGAATCCAACAGAACATTAAGAGGATCATACACAATGATCAAGTGGGGTTTATTCCAGGAATGCAAAGATTCTTCAATATACGCAAATCAATCAGTGTGATACACCATATTAACAAATTGAAGGAGAAAAACCATATGGTCATCTCAATAGATGCAGAGAAAGCTTTCAACAAAATTCAACACCCATTTATGATAAAAACCCTCCAGAAAGTAGGCATAGAGGAAACCTTCCTCAACATAATAAAGGCCATTATGACAAACCCACAGCCAACATCGTCCTCAATGGTGAAAAACTGAAAGCATTTCTACTAAGATCAGGAACAAGACATGGTTGCCCACTCTCATCACTCTTATTCAACATAGTTTTGGAAGTTTTAGCCAAGCAATCAGAGAAGAAAAGGAAATAAAAGGAATCCAAATCGGAAAAGAAGAAGTAAAGCTGTCACTGTTTGCAGATGACATGATACTATACATAGAGAACCCTAAAGATGCTACCAGAAAACTACTAGAGCTAATCAATGAATTTGGTAAAGTAGCAGGATACAAAATTAATGCACAGAAATCTCTGGCATTCCTATACGCTAATGATGAAAAATCAGAAGGTGAAATCAAGAAAACACTCCCATTTACCATTGCAACAAAAAGAATAAAATATCTAGAATAAACCTACCTAAGGAGACAAAAGACCTGTATGCAGAAAATTATAAGACACTGATGAAAGAAATTAAAGATGATACAAATAGATGGAGAGATATATCATGTTCTTGGATTGGAAGAATCCAATATTCTGAAAATGACTCTACTACCCAAAGCAATCTACAGATTCAATGCAATCTCTATCAAACTACCACTGGCATTTTTCACAGAAGTAGAACAAAAAATTTCACAATTTGTATGGAAACACAAAAGACTCTGAATAGCCAAAGCAATCTTGAGAAAGAAAAATGGAGCTGGAGGAATCAGGCTCCCTGACTTCAGACTATACTTCCAAGCTACAGTAATCAAGACAGTATGGTACTGGCACAAAAACAGAACTATAGATCAATGGAACAGGATAGAAAGCCCAGAGATAAACCCACGCACGTATGGTCACCTTACCTTTGATAAAGGAGGCAGGAATGTACAGTGGAGAAAGGACAGCCTCTTCAATAAGTGGTGCTGGGGAAACTGGATAGGTACATGTAAAAGTATGAGATTAGATCACTCCCTAACACCATACACAAAAGTAAGCTCAAAATGGATTAAAGACCTAAATGTAAGGCTAGAAACTATCAAACTCTTAGAGGAAAACATAGGCAGAACACTCTATGACATATATCACAGCAAGATCCTTTTTGACCCACCTCCTAGAGAAATGGAAATAAAAGCAAAAATAAACAAATAGGACCTAATGAAACTTAAAATCTTTTGCACAGCAAACGAAACCATAAACAAGACCAAAAGACAACCCTCAGAATGGGAGAAAATATTTGCAAATGAAGTAACTGACAAAGGATTAATCTCCAAAATTTACAAGCAGCTCATGCAGCTCAATATCAGAAAAACGAACAACCCAATCCAAAAATGGGCAGAAGACCTAAATAGACATTTCTCCAAAGAAGTATACAGATTGCCAACAAACACATGAAAGGATGCTCAACATCATTAATCATTAGAGAAATGCAAATCAAAACTACAATGAGATATCATCTCACACCGGTCAGAATGGCCATCATCAAAAAATCTAGGAACAATAAATGCTGGAGAGCGTGTGGAGAAAAGGGAACACTGTTGCACTGCTGGTGGGAATGTGAATTAGTACAGTTTCTATGGAGAACAGTATGGAGGTTCATTTAAAAACTACAAATAGAACTACCATATGACCCAGCAATCCCACTACTGGGCATATACCCTGAGAAAACCATGATTCAAAAAGAGTCATGCACCACAATGTTCACTGCAGCTCTATTTACAATAGCCAGGACATGGAAACAACCTAAGTGTCCATCATCAGATGAATGGATAAAGAAGATGTGGCACAAATATACAATGGAATATTACTCAGCCATAAAAAGAAACAAAATTGAGTTATTTGTAGTGAGGTGGATGGACCTAGAGTCTGTCATACAGAGTGAAGTCAGAAAGAGAAAGACAAATACCGTATGCTAACACATATATATGGAATCTAAGAAAAAAAAATGTCATGAAGAACCTAGGGGCAAGACGGGAATAAAGACACAGACCTACTAGAGAATGGACTTGAGGACACGGGGAGGGGAAAGGGTAAGCTGTGACAAAGTGAGAGAGTGGCATGGACATATATACACTACCAACCATAAAATAGATAGCTAGTGGGAAGCAGCCGCATAGCACAGGGAGATCAACTCGGTGCTTTGTGACCACCTAGAGGGGTGGGATAGGGAGGGTGAGAGGGAGGGAGATGCAAGAGGGAAGAGATATGGGATCATATGTATATGTATAACTGATTCAATTTGTTATAAAGAAGAAACTAACACACCATTAAAGCAATTATACTCAATAAAGATGTAAAAAAAAAAAAAAAATACAATGGACCCCCAGAAGTTATAAAGAGCCATTTTATTTCCCCGAAGGCACTAGGTACCAACAGAGATTTATAACTATGAACAAACATAATAGAATGTCTTATGTCTATACAGAAAAAAAAAATTCTTTAACCATGGTAACACAGCCTAGCTACCTACTAGAAATGGGTAACTAGGAGAATATACAAATAACAGAATTAACATGTAATGAGCTCTTTTATTATATGATAATCATGGAAGAAAAGTAGAAAGGTCCTTGTTTTTCTCTTGGAGGCTTAATGAATGAATTCAAACACATTTACAGTCTGTAGAATTCTGATCTCACAGATTCATAAAGTTAATTTGCCTACTGCCATTTTTCAAAGTTTAACAGTGTGAAGATCTTCCAGTAGCATAGCAAAGGCTAAAGAACAAGTATTTTCTCAAAGTTTGAGTACAGTACTTGTGGGAAAAGAAGACTCCCTTCTCCTGAAGCATTCTTAGGGCTTAAAGTAAAACCTACCCTTCATACCATGACAATTTACAATGAAATCACCAATATGGGAGAAATGGGATTAACAATTGAATCAATAAGGGGACTGCTAGGAGCAATCTATTTAAAAAAAGAAACAAAACACAATATTCTTTGCATGGCTGTACAGACTGCTCAGGAAACCTTGCAAGATGTCACAAAAGATAAAAGTACTCATGTTAAGGCTGATTCCAGGACAACTATACAAGATGCAGACATCATGGCCACTTCTCTGAACAGAGACTGGTGAAACAGGAAATTCCAGCAGCTTTCAGTAAAAGACAGTCAATATTTAACTTTGTAAATGCATAAATACCACATTTGATAAACACTCTTATTAAAGTTAGAGCATTCTAGTCAAACAAATACAATACTAGAATGAAGTTTAACCTAATGTACAATAGTACTGAGAGGGGGCATAGGGCTGTAAGGAGCAAATATGAGTGGAAATCTCAGTTCTCTTATTTCTTCACCTAAATAAAATCTTTCTTTTCTATTTAAACTTTCAGAATTTCAGCCACCACAATACCTGATTTCTCCGTATCTGCAATGGACTCTCTTAAATGTTAATAAAGAAAAACAACTGAGTCTGTATCTACTGACTGCATCACAACTGTATTGTACAATATGTATGATGTATAGCTTAATAAGCTCTATTTATAAGGAGTTCTCAAATATTTCCAAGAAAAAAATAAAGAACCTATGCTCAGTGGGTATTTAGCCAAGGAATTTTCACCATAACTGCTACTGTACTTTAGAATTACATATATATAAATACATATATAAACTTTTCTACCAATTCAAAATTTGAAAGATTAATTTTTAAAGGTATGTCATGCTTTCCCTTTAAAAAGAGATTATGTATTTCAGTCAATTTTTCTTAGTTTAATAAGAAAAGTCATTCTTATCTATTTCTGACTCAATTTTAACAATTACTTGGGGTTTTTTGTTTAGTTTTTTTTTTTTTTTCAATTAGAGAATGCTTTTAAAAACTACTAGTTGGGAATTATGTAAACAATATTTATAATCATTTCATTTCAATCCCCTCTGTGTGGTTATGTAAGGAAGTCTTTTATTTATTTTGTGCAATTACATTATATATATTTTATTTAAAATATTTTGTTTTTAACAAAATTACATTTAGCTAAATTACAGAAAGATAAAAATTTAAAAGGGCTTGGCAGATAATTCACTTATAATGTTCATCTTATGGAAATAAGGAATTTTAAATAAAGCAAGACAGAAAAAAAAATGTCCAAACCAAATCAAATGTGATACCTCATTTGTGCATCATGTTCACATGAATAATGTGGAAGAAGAAATTTAAACACTGTATATAAATTTTAATGCTTAGTTCATTCTTAGCTTCAGTTTTAAGGATAATTAGGTTTTAATTTGAAAAATTCTTCTTTTAAAATGTATTGTCTGCTGATGCTATTACCAACAACTCTGGACTAAAATATTCCTGGAGCCATCCCACCTCCTGACAGCCCATCCTACACCCTCCCTGCCTAAATCATCCAACTAATTCACATCTTTAAATTGTAATATTTAATCCCGAAGTCAAAGTTTTAAAAAGAATGGCCAACTAAGAAAAAAATTCAAAACTCCTTGGAATAGGGAATGTGAAAACATGGTAAGAGCTGCTACGCACAGATGAAGGGTTTTTTGTTTTTTATTCAGAGTAGAAAATCATTAAACACTCCAAGAAGAGTCAGAGACAGCCTTGACTTTGTCTGTTTTTTAAAGCTTTACTACATCTCCAAGGAAGGGAGCAGCTGCCTTTAACATTTATTTGGTGGTGATTTACTTGGAGCAAAAACTGAGGGCACCTACTGAGCAGAATAAACTAAAAGTGCCACATTCTCTTAGATTCATCTCCCCGGATTTCAAATTCCCACTTCTTCCTTCTGCTTTTCAAACTTGTATCAGTAAGAAGCACCTGGGGTAGGAGTTGACTTCACTACAAACTAGTGGGGCTTATGAGCAAAACAACCTAAATAAAACAAGATGAGTTCTCTGCTTACCAGGCTTCTTAAGCTGCTCTGACCAATTCTCTTCTCCAAAATGTACCTGCAATTTTAAGTAAACTCAAACCAATTATTTCTGTGTGCTTTCTGACTCATAAAATAAATCAAATTCCTAATCTAGATCATCATTCTCTTTGCTGTGCTTTTTTCTGAAGATGAGAATCTTTACATTCTGTTTTCAAAGGTAAAAATTTCATAAATGTGGGTAACTTTGTCATGGAACCATTTAGGGAGGAAAAATCTAATGAAGGATGTTCTACTGCACCTGGACTCCAAAACAGACATAGTTTGTATGAATTCCATCAGAGTATTTATCAGCATTATGTGCTAGAATCTGACAACTTGATTTTGAATTCCAACTCTAATGCAGGAAAGATCCCAGAAGAGCAAATCTCTTTACCTCTGTACCTCATTCATACATCTCTTTACCTCATTCACACATAATACTTGGCTCATCATGTGGTAAGAGTGAAATTTAATATAATGAGTTTAACTTTCATAGCATATAATAGTATTCAACCACGCTTTTGGCTCCAAGTACCAGAATTCCTGAGTAACTGCACGTTGAACTCATACACCAAGTTGCTGAAGGTGGGCAGTTGCACACATGGGCTCAATGACTCAACACTATGAGAGTCACATCTTAGACTCATAGCCTTTTTCTTATGTTTGTAAACTCATGGTTACAAGATGACTTCCTTAGTTGTGATCATCACGTTAATGTTCTTTAGCCAGCCCCATCCCCAGGTTTCATTAACTGGAAATATGCAATCCCTACCAAATTACCAATGGCACTTTTCACAGAATTAGAACAAAAAATTTTACAATTTGTATGGAAACACCAAAGACCCCAAATAGCCAAAGCAATCTTGAGAATGAAAAACGCACCTGGAGGAATCAGGCTCCCTGACTTCGGACTATACTACAAAGCTACACTCATCAAAACAGTATGGTACTGGCACAAAAACAGAGATATAGATCAATGGAACAGGATAGAAAGCCCAGAGATAAACCCACACACCTATGGTCACCTAATCTATGACAAAGGAGGCAAGAATATACAATGGAGAAAAGACAGTCTCTTCAATAAGTGTTTTTGGGAAAACTGGACAGCTACACATAAAAGAATGAAATTAGAACACTCCCTAACACCATACACAAAAATAAACTCAAGGGCTTCTCTGGTGGCGCTGTGGTTGAGAGTCTGCCTGCTGATGCAAGGTACACGGGTTCGTGCCCTGGTCCAGGAAGATCCCACATGCCGCAGAGCGGCTGGGCCCGTGAGCCATGGCCGCTAAGCCTGCACGTCCAGAGCCTGTGCTCCGCAACTGGAGAGGCCACAACAGTGAGAGACCCGCGTACCACAAAAAAAAAAAAAAAAAAAAAAACTCAAAATACATTAAAGACCTAAATGTAAGGCCGGACACTATAAAACTCTTAGAGGAAAACATAGGCAGAATACTCTTTGACGTAAATCACAGCAAGGTCTTTTTTGATCCACCTCCTAGAGTAATGAAAATAAAAACAAAAATAAACAAATGGCATCTAATTAAACTTAAAGCTTTTGCACAGCGAAGGAAACCATAAACAAAACAAAAAGACAACCCTCAGAATGGGATAAAATATTTGCAAACAAAGCAACCAACAGGAATTAATCTCTGAAATATACAAACAGCTCATGCAGCTCAATATAAAAAATAACTGGAAATAGATCACATGCTTAACTTCAAGAGAAGTGCCCAAGGGAGAAGGGGTGGAAGTGGGTGTTAGAAAAAATAATTGACAGTATCTACCATATTATTTCCTTTAAAGAATTGTAAAAAGTATGTTAGTAATGCTAATACATCCCCCTAAAACAAAATATTTTTTTTTACTCTACATAGTGTACATTTATTTTTGTCCTGAGCTTATTTACTTTATCAACTCCCATAACCCTCCCTCACCCTGATCTCAGCAGCACATGATAGCATGTGTTTTTTCACAAAAGCTGATTAATTTGCCTTCTGTAAAACTTGGCATAGTCATCAGAACAACAGAGGGGACCTGTTCCAGGATCACCCTAAGGAAGAAAAAAATCAAATATAACCAATTATTTTATTTAAGCAATTTCCTAAAATTCTATTTTTTAATAACTTAATTATCAAATGAAGCAATTTAAATACAGTGTTTCTCAATGCTTTGTGACAACCTAGAAGGTTGGTATAGGGAGGGTGGGAGTGAGGCTCAAGAGGGAGGGGATATGGTGATTCATATACATAGCTGATTCACTTCGTTGTACAACAGAAACTAACACAATATTGTAAAGCAATTATAATCCGATAAAGATGTGAAAAACAATAATAAATAAATACAGTGTTTCCTTTAAATAACTACTCCGTAATTAGATGAGTGAGGTAAGATGTCCTGCCTGAGGCTGCAAAACCTGACTCTATGCCTTGCACATTGTTTCTGCTAGCTCACACATGCTTAATCTTTATTGCCATCTTCTGGAGGATTTGCTTTCATATGCAAATAGGTAATACTAGGCCAATACAGTTCCTCTGGAACTGGGATCTGGAAACACAGGCCCGTTTTGGTGTCTCAAATTAAAATATAGGTCAAATGCCATAACCACAGAGCACCTTAGCCTGGGCCATGGAGGCAGTCACCTCAGAGTGCATTTCAGAAATAACAAAGAGAGCCACTTGCCCAGAAAAACAAGTGCCCATTTATAAGCAAAAGCTTGTATTTCCACTATTAGAGTTCCATCTTAATAGTATAAAACTGAACCATGGCAAAAAATAGGTACTACTGGAAATGGTGATCTTTTTACTGATATCAATCAACTCCACTTTAGTGTAAATGAGTTTGGAGTGCTTTCCTATTATATGATAGATCATGAATGGGGGCAGGGGTGAAGAATACAATACATGAATAACATGAATATCATATCTCTGAACATCACCTAGCACAGCCCTGCTGCCCAAGAGGTAGACAAAGAAGACACAGTTTGAATCTGGAACTGCTTAGAGGAGGGAAAGACCAAGCTGTGAAAACAAACAGAATGATAATTTGGCAGCCAAGGCATGGCATCCAAGGGACTATGGCACCACAGTTTGTAAGCAGTTCGCATCTGGGAATCTGACCTCAATTCATTGATCATCCATAATACAAGCTGAGCAGTCATGGGAAATCCAGTGATGGCAGTGGTCAAACTTCTGGTAGAGAGGCTGACAGGTAAAACCAGAGAAGTCCATCAGCATAGAGTAGCACCTCAGCCACCTAGCCAGGGCTCAAGGGTAAATACCAGTCTCTGAGCCCATGGCTATGAAAAGTAGAACAAATGCTCAGCCCTAGAGTTATTAGGGTTTTGAAAGTATATTATGACAGGAAACAGACTTAGGACAGTGCAGTTCAACCTTCTTGCTTCTCGGTTTACAAAAATGGACACAGCTGCTCACAGAACTGGCTCTGGGCATTCAGCACTTCTGTAACCCTCCATCTCCAAATACCAGATGGGATGATCCAATGGAGAGAAGAAACCAGAGACTGGTTCTCTGAATGGCACACAAGGGCAGAGACAGAGGGAAGGAAGTAAGAGAAACTTGAAGCTCAAACTCAGGTCAGCAAGGGACCTAGGGTTGAGTACAAGGCAGATGGCTCTCATTATGCAAGGAGGAGGCCCAATACCTATAGTGTCCTTTATTTAAAAGGACAATACTCGTATTGTTCAAGCATTCACTCATGAAAAAATATTTACTGAATCTGCACTACATGAGGAGCATAGTGTTCAGCACTACAGATACACCATGAACAAAATAGGTCTCTTCTGTAAACTATTACTGACATTAAGTAACAAATTCAAATCTTTTCTTACATACTGCAGTAAGTACTACACAGGAAAAGAACAGAAGGCTTGTCCTAAGAAAGCACAATAGGGCCAGGTGGCCAACTACTTTGGGTTAAGAGACCAAAAAATGATCTTTCTAAGGAAGGTGTATTCCAAGAACATGCAACAGAAAAACATAAGAAATTCTTTTTGAATATTTTAAATAAATTTAAACTTTAATATTATATATCATATATGTGATTGTATAGATGTATCAATAGTAATATATAAGAAGATATACAGATACATTACTATAGAGGGATTATTGTCCAATGACAAACGGCAAACAACTAAAATCAACTTTCAAAAGACTGGTTTTGCCATGAAATAAAACACACTACTGCTGGATTCTTAAAGACCTTTCCTCTCATGTAAGAGAAGACTTAACCCTTCATAAGAGACCCGGAAGATAAGGAGGGAAGAGAAAATCCCATATACGACTTATATATAGGTGTATCTACTTCTAAAACATCAATATTTAATCTTGGTTACTATTTATGCAATCTGAATATAACAGCTAAAATCTGGGCAAACAGGCAGACTCAAATAGGCATCTATGTTCAAGATCAGAGGCTACCAAGTTGATAGAAGAATTCTGAGTGCTAGTGGATACACCTAGCTCTGGTAAAAATATCAGAGTAATTTCAAATAGCATTTACAGAATAAGCAGACAAACTTATTTGGGTATAATGTACCATCAAATTCACAATGCTGTCAATTCCCAAAGGAGGGTAAGAATTCTAAACTCTGAATGACCTAACTGGAGGATAATGGGCCTACAAATTTTGCTTTTATATACAAAAGTTTGTAAGCATATAGAAGGAAATATGAAGGGGTCCTCCTGGGATGCAGATTATATGGTGTGTTAAATGTGTGAAAATTTCACCAAGTATACACTTATGATTTGTACTAACTTTTCTGTTTGTATATAATATGTCAATGTCAATTAAAAGTGGTTTGTTTGGGGTTTTTTAGTCTGAGAGGGAAAAAAGTCAAGTCCAGGAAAATAGACATCTTTTATGGGACACACTAGAACAAAATCTTAAAAGGAAAATTTAGAGCAGCTTTTACAAAATTGTGAATCAGTGAGTAAGCCGTCGCCAAGCATGTTACTTATTTTAAATAATGGGAGAATATTCAAGAGGTACACAAAAGCTAATGAAATGAGACGTCATTGTATTTACCTAAAATAAAGTTTCACCTTAACTGCAGATTTTAAAAATCAATGTCATCCTTTAATCTGTGTTCTTATCATAGCTTTATCTTCACATATGGTCTTCATTTACACACACCTGTAAAGTTTTAAATTTGCTCTTTTGCAATTTGAATCACTGATGTCTAAGGCAAGTGCTCATAAAACTATAAACACTACACTTGCATCTTTCATCTATCAAGTAAAAAATAAAAGGAACAGGATGCTTAGTCTATAAGAACAATGGAGGAAAATCTGAAGTTGTATTTACTCAACAGTTATGAAACAATCTAGGTTAAATTAAAAAGTATTTCTCTTTCTCGAGACTCATTTTGCTATTCTTTTCTCTACTTTTGTATTTTGCAGATATTTTGAAACATGAAACAACTTCTTCCAAATGTTCATCCTAATTCTTTTGGGTATTTCCCATTTACTAATATATTTTTGATACCTTAATCCACTTGAAATTTTGGATTTCTAAATCACAGGTAATTATATAAGGATAAGGTTCTCTTCATTCTATCCTCATGGATTTTTCTTAGATACATACAATTGATGATGATTATTCCCTCTAAATGTATAATAGCGATGAAACTCTTGAAAAGAATTAGGGTCAAATTTAGCCCCTAAGTAGTGTATCATTACTCTTAAAGAACTTTTCAAACAATAACCTAGGACATACGTTATACAGATTCACAACAGTCATTTACTTGTGAACAAAAGATAAAGGGAAAGAAAGGAGCAGAGTTTGCGTACAATGGAAAATCACAGTTTTCAATATCTGTGATTTTCTTAATGAATAGAGCCTTAAATTCACTAGAGAAAAAAAAAAATCCCTGAGCATTTGCTCATGCAGCGATTTGTCCCAACAGTTACTTCACATCAGATTATACAATCCTTCATTCACTTTGTGAAACCAATTACTCATGGTCACTCAGTTTCAATTTCTTTCTTATTGGACCCTAACAGAGGCATTCACCAGGCCTATTGTTCTCAAAGGTTAAAACACCCTGTGAGCCATGACATCACTTTGAAAGTATGTCCTGGTCATAGGAACAAACTCAGCAACATGACTCCAGGAAAGGGAGGGGGGAGACCAGAATTTTAATCTGATCTCTGCTACTATCTAGATGAGAAAAACTCAGCTAATTGTTCCGTCTCAAGCCTCTGCCTCACATATAATTTTTTTAATAAAAGAGCAGTTGTCTAGCATAGCAGTTCATAAAATGTATTGCAAAGCACTAAGTTGCTTCACAATAAGTTTGGGCAATACTGAGACCTATATAGCCCTCTTGGAAATTCACAAGGAACATTAACACAGTAAAAGTTCTGAGAATTCCTGCAGTTCTGTTTAATTTTGTTCAACCTATACAGAATATTTTACATTTTTTACAACCTAACATCCCTAAACATCTGTGAAGCCTGCACTGAGAAACTCTGCACTGGTGATTTTCAAATTATGTTCTGTAAAATCCTCTCAGGGTTTGCCAGCAACCAGAGTGAGGGGAAGCAAGGTGGTGAAGAGGAAGCAGTCAGCAAGTAGGATATTGGGTCTTCCACCCCACTTCAATCTTTCTACTTTGGGGCCTCAAAATACAATATCACTTTGAATAAAAGAATCATTGCTTTAGAAATTCTTTTGTTTCTAAAATTCTCTGACTTAGAAATAATTTTCTAGTCTGAACTGACAAGTTGAGCTTATTATGGGATTACCCAGAAAGGGTCCACAGTATTTCCAAGACAGGTTCTTGTGGTAGATTGAATAATTATTCATGTCATTCCCTCCTCACCCTTGCCATGCTTTCCTAGAGGCCAAGTTCACTTCTCTGTCCCACTGATTTGGGGCTAGGTCATGTGGCCTGCTTTGGTTAATGGGATGTGAGGATCCAATGTACTTGTGTGGTCTACCCCCTTGACCTCTCTTCACCATAAGAAGAGAAAGCCCCAGAAATTAGAAGAGACATGAAGCCCAGCTGATACCTACAAAGCAACAGGCAACCCACAGCCCTCACGCAACACGAACAAGAAATTAATGTTTATTACAGTAAGCCTCTGAAATTTGGGGATTATTTGTTGACACAGCAGAAGTTGAAACTGTAAATCAAATCTAAGCTGATCTGACTCTAAGTCATA
The DNA here is from genome assembly GCF_937001465.1 of Orcinus orca. Lineage (NCBI taxonomy): Eukaryota > Metazoa > Chordata > Mammalia > Artiodactyla > Delphinidae > Orcinus > Orcinus orca. The sequence continues at coordinate 72,730,089 of NC_064567.1, forward strand.
TGCCTGCAATGTTAGCCTTGAATAGCTTTGGGCTAGAAAATAAAGTTTAAGGTAGGAATTGTTAAATTCACTATTAGTTTTGTAATATATTTGTATAACTTTAAGAAAGTACAATAATGCTATATTTCCTCACTCTATACCCAGTTCCCTTTCCTCACCCTCCAAAGATAAATGTTTTACCCACCATGATTTGTAGGACAATCAATGATTAACCAACATTGCCAATAAAATTCACTGTATATAGTTTTCAATCATGGGAATCAAATGATTTTCCCTTTGTTTATAAAGCCAAATACTGCTTTTGGGTTGGGATTTAATAAGAAAAATTCTAATATGCATTATCCATGGCTATAATTGTTTTCAGACAGCTTAATTACATCAAAATTAAAACTCAGCTATGTGTACTCAAGCTGTAAATCAAACAAGAGCATTCCCAACCAACACACATGAAAAGCAATCCAGAAAGAATTTTTAAAAAAGCTTATATTCACTTGCATCCTAAAAATTGAAACCACATCTACTAAAAACAGGTATACAGGGAATGAATAAGCTTTCACTTTTCTCAAGTTCTTTAAATTTACAGGAGAGTTATATATGAACATAATGTCCCATAGTATATGGAATGACCATGAAATTACTATACTTAATAGAAAATACAGTTGGAAAAACACTTAAAGAAAAAATTCTACTGGTGAGGTATCAACCCATGGTCATGTATAAAGAAACGAAAAATGAAAGGCTTCTGAAAGTAATCTATCCTCATGGAGTTAAACGTGTGCACAGAAGGGCCATACAATTAAAAGGAGAATTATATAAGAATGATAAGACAAAACAGCACCAAGATTTAAAATTCCTAAGCAGTGAATACTAATAATACATGTGAACTTAGAGTTCATGATTCTTTTGAAAAAGAATGAGAAAAGGATCTGTGATCTACAGGAGGATTAACAAAGAAAAAAAGAATACTCAACTAAAATCAGAAACAAAAGAGAAGACATTATTATAACTAATACCACAGAAATAAAAAAGATCACAAGGGACTATTATGAAAAATTATACCAATAAACTGGACAATCTAGAAGAAAAGGATAATTTCTAGAAACATACAAGGTACCAAGACTGAATTATGAAGAAATAGAAAATATGAACAGACCTATAACTAGTCAGGAGGATGAATCAGTAATCAAAAACCTCTCAACAAGGGAAAAACCCAGGACCAGATGGATTCACTGGTGAATTCTACCAAACATTTGAAGAATTAATACCAATCCTTCTTAAACTCTTCCAAAAAACAGAAGAGGGAACCCTTCTAAACTCATTTTATGATGTCAGCATTACCCTGATACCAAAGCCAGAAAACACACTACAAAAAAAGAAAACTTAAAAACCATTATCTCTGATTAATGCTGATGCAAAAATCCTCAACAAAATACTAGCAAACCAAATTCAACAGTGCATTAAAAACGTGATATTTGGGCTTCCCTGGTGGCACAGTGGTTGGGAGTCTGCCTGCTGAGGCAGGGGACACAGGTTCGTGTCCCGTTCCGGGAGGATCCCACATGCCACGGAGTGGCTGGGCCCGTGGGCCATGGCTGCTGGGCCTGCGTGTCCAGAGCCTGTGCTCCACAACGGGAGAAGCCGCAGCGGTGAGAGGCCCGTGTACTGCAAAAAAACAAACAAACAAACAAAAAATGTGGTATTTATTCTTGCAATGCAAAGATGGTTCAGCATACAAAAATCAATCAAATGTAATCACCACATGAACAAAATGAAGGACAAAAAATGATCTCAGTTGATGCAGAAAAAGCCTTTGACAAAATTCAAAGGCTTTTCCTGCATCAACTGAGATCATTTTTTTAATTAATCATTTTTAATCATTTTTTAATCATTTTAGTCATTTTTAATCATTTTTTAATTAATGATAATAAAACAATTATTTATGATTTTAAAACAAACTAGAAATAGAAGGAAATAAATATCAACATAATAAAGGTCATATATGAAAAGCCATATATGAAAATTTCTGCAGATCCATTGCACAACAATATGAACACACTTAACACTACTGAACTGTACACTTAAAAATGGTAAAGATGATGAATTTTATGTCATGTGTTTTTTACAAGTTTTTAAAAGTGGAGAGAGAACTCATGACCAGTTTTTTTTTTTTTTTTTTTATGACCAGTTTTTTTTCACAGACGTTTTCCTGCAACATGCACTTGGAGGTGGCTGAAAGGAATAAACAGTAAGCAGTCCAGGTGGAACGAAGGAAGTGGTCAGATAAACAAGTATCAACAGTTATATGTGTTAAATGAGAATAACATGAGAGGAAACTAGAATTGTTACATGAGTACCAATATATATAGGAGCCTGTAGTTCAGATGTCAGGATGTGTACCTTTATTTTAGATTTAAATGACTCAATGCTTTTTCTCTTCAAAGATTTAGTACTTACTTCATTATTATCACTGTATTAGTTTCCTACGATTGCCATAACAAAATACCACATTCTGGTGTTTTTACTCACAATTCTGGAGGCTGAAAGCCCAAGATCAAGATGTCAACAGGGTTGGTTTCTCCCAAGGTCTCTCTCCTTGGCCTGCTGATGACCTCTTCTCAGTGCACATGCATCCCTGATGTTGCTCTCTGTATGTTCTAATCTCTTTTTATAAGGACACCAGTCAGATTGGATTAGGGCTCACCATAATAGCCTCACTTAACCATAATTACCTCTTTAAAAACCCTACCTCCAAATACAGTAATATCCTGAGGTAATGGGGGGTTATGACTTCAGCATAGGAATTTAGGCAGAATACAATTCAATCCATATCAAGCACACAGTTTAATCTCCTAGTTAATTGTACATGTGGTTTTTCCTAAAGAAAAACAGAAGAGCTATGGACAAATAGTTCAGGTCATATGCTGTCAACCAGGGAAAACAGGAGAATGTAATTATTTTCTGCTCTCAGCATCACCAGCCACTTACGCTTCAAACCATATTTTTGAGGCATTCACTATAGGCAATTTCATAAATTATACATTTCTACAGATGCAGCTTTTGTTTGTTTGTTTGGTTAGTTGATTGGTTAGCTATTCTACGTTTTACTCAGTAGCAGGAAAAAAACATCAAAGTGAAAGCTTGGAAGAACAACATCTCTATAATTCTGCAAGACTGTTCCCAAGAGATTTCACCACATCCTTGGGGAAGTCTGAAAGCAAAACTTTTCCTCAAAAGGTTTTAATATTCTGCCCTCCAGACTTACTCTGGACTGGGAAAGTCCCTAAGTATTTTTAAATGAAATGTAAAAGAACTGTAGAAATATTTCAAAAGATTTTTTTTAATATTCTAAATGAAAAGGCAATTTAATTCTGACCCCTGGAAACCAGATATATTTTCTCTTTTCCAGGTTCATTTTACAGTCATTTCTATAATACACTCAACAGCCATTTATTTTCTCTTCTGAATTTTTACCTGATTTAAATTCTTAAGAAAATTATATTCTTGCACACACTGACTAATTTTCTCAGTTGTCACTGATATCAGTAAATATTTATAAAGACCAGCTGGGTAAGCTGCATTAACTAAATAAATATATTCTTGACAAAATACAGCTCAAGAGCTATTTTTAATTTAAGAGGCTAAATGGTATATTTAAGTGAATATTAATGTGCGTGTTTATTTGTTGGTTTAGTTTCTATTAATGTAAATTCACAGAAATGAGGAAAACAACCCAATTCACAGCTTTGTGTAATTTATGAAGAGCTATGTACTAAATATATTCCCTTTTCAATAATATAAGATCTGGCACATTTTTCAATCTATAAAATAGAAAATTATAGGATAATAATATAGAACAATTTCTAAAGGGATGAGAAAATGAGATTGTTCAAATTTAAATATAATCTGAGAGACCAGTTCACCATATCCATTAGAACATCTTTGTTTATACAGATTTGATGTTTCCAACCATTGTATTTTTAAATGTACAATCAAATTCATGAACTTTACACCCCAAATACTGTTTACAAAGGCCCAAATTTTTTTCCACAATTTTATCTTACAGATATTGATCTACATTAAACATTATTTTAAAAGTTACATATTTCTATTTGTAGGTTAAAGTGCTTACTAAATATTTCATTTAATCTCTCTACTACACTAATAACATTCTTAAATACTTACTACATTAAAGAAAAAAGCCATTCTAGTTCAATGGGAATATCAGCTACAGAACTGAATATCTATAATAGAACATTCAAGTGAGGTGATCAGAATGTTAAATTTCAAATGGATCGATATAATATCAAATTTTCCTCTATCAACCTAGAGATACTGGCACACAATATTTTTCTACCTCCCTGAAAAGTTCAGGAAACAAATAAAGCAATGTCATATTAGTATTTAAAATGATAACATCAAGGAAATAGTGATGATGACCTATATGTTGCTCCCCTTTTTTTTAACTTTCCTTGAAGACAAAGAAGAACCAATTTTTTATAACTCCCAGATTACATTGGACACTGGTGTCCATTAATACAGCATAAAATAGGGGATAGGATGAGTTGAGAATAGATTGTATTTAAATGTCAACTTCCACCTAACTTTCAGAACACTGATGTCTTCTTGGCTTCTGAGATCATCCTAACAAAGTAAATATGAGAGCACTAATACGAGGAAATATTCCTGCCAGACAGTCTAAAAACATGAGAAGACAAGCCCATGACAGCCATTAAAATAAGCCTTCATTCTCTACATAAGACTTACATAAGGCAAACATTTTCATCTCCTAATTGTTTATCTGCCACCCAGTGTACTTCTGGACTATCTTTTATCATCAATTTTTTGGCCTGATGAAACATAAATTAACTTTAGTACCAGATTTCTTTAATTTTTATTGAAATTATATACATATATATTATATATTCTTTTTTTACATTCTCTTCCATTATATGTTATTACAAGATATTGAGTATAGTTCCCTGCGATGTACAGGGAAGGTCTTTGTTGGTTATCTATTTTATATATATTAGTGTGTATATTTTAATCCCAAACTCGTAATTTATCCCTCCTTTTCTCCCCTTTGATAGTCATGTTTGTTTTCTATGTCTGTGAGTCTGTTTTGTAAGAAAGTTCACTTGTATCATTTTCTTAAGATTCTGCATATAAGTGATATCATATGATATTCGGCTTTCTCTGGCTGACTTACTTCACTTAGTATGATAATCTCTAGGTCCATCCATGTTGCTGCAAATGGCATTATTTCATTCTTGTTTATGGCTGAGTGATATTCCATTGTGTGTGTATATATATATATATATATATATATATATATATATATATATATATATACCACATCCTCTTTATCTAGTCATCTGTCGATGGACACTTAGGTTGCTTTCATGTCTTGGCTATTGTAAACAGGGCTGCTATGAATATTGGGGTGCATGTATCTTTTCAAATTTTCTCTGGATATATGTCCAGGAGTGGGATTGCAGGATCATATGGTAGCTCTATTTTTAGTTTTTTAAGGAACCTCCATACTGTTCTCCATAGTAGCTGTACCAATTTACATTTCCATCAACAGTGTAGGAGGATTCCTTTTTCTCCACACCCTCTCTAGCATTTATTTGTAGATTTTTAATGATGGCCATTCTGACTGGTGTGAGGTGATACCTCATTGTAGTTTTGATATGTATTACTCTAATAATTAGCAATACTGAGCATCTTTAGGTGTGTCTATGAGCCATGTGTATGTCTTCATTGGAGAAATGTCTTTTCAGATCTTCTGCCCATTTTTTGATTGGGTTGTTTTTTTTGTATTTTGTTTTTGTTTTTTGATATTGAACTGTATGAGCTGTTTGTAGATTCTGGAGATTAATCCCTTGTCAGTCACATTGCTTGCAAATATTTTCTCCCATTCTATAGGTTGTCTTTTTGTTTTGTTTATGGTTTCCTTTGCTGTTCAAAAGCTTTCTAGTTTAATTAGTTCCCATTTGTTTATTTTTGTTTCTATTTCCATTACTCTAGGAGATGGATCCAAAAAGATATTGCTGTAATTTATGTCGAAGAGTGTTCTATATTTTCCTCTAGGAGTTTCAGAGTATCTGGTCTTAACATTTAGGTCTTTAATCCATTTTTACTTTATTTTTGTGTATGGTGTTAGCAAATGTTCTGATTTCATTCTTTCACACGTACGTATCCAGTTTTCCCAGCACCACTTATTGAAGAGGCTGTCTTTTCTCCATTGTATATTCTTGTCTCCTTTGCCATAGATAAATTGACCATATCTGCGTGGGTTTATTTCTGGACTTCCTATCCTGTTCCACTGATCAGCATTTCTGTTTTTGTACCCGTACCATACTGTTTTGATGACTGCAGCTTTGTAGAATAGTCTGAAATCAGGGAGCCTGATTCCTCCAGCTCTGTTTTTCTTTCTCAAGATTGCTTTCACCATTTGGGGACTTTAGTGTTTCCATACAAATTTAAAACTTTTTTTATTCTAGTCTGTGAAAAATGCCATTGGTAACTTGATAGGAATTGCATAGTCTGTGAACTGGTTTGGGTAGTATAGTCATTTTCACAATATTGATTCTTCCAGTCCAAGAATACAGTATATCTTTCTATTTGTTTGTGTCATCTTTGATTTCTTTCATCAGAGTCTTATAGTTCTCAGAGTACAGGTCTTTTGCCTCCTTAGGTAGGTTTGTTCCTAGGTATTTTATTCTTTTTGATACGATGGTAAATGGGACTGTTTCCTTAATTTCTCTTTCTGACCTTTCATTGTTAGTGTATAGAAATACAACATGTTTCTGTGTATTAATTTTATCCTGCAACTTTACCAAATTCATTGATGAGCTCTAGTAGTTTTCTGGTAGCATCTCTAGGATTTTCTATGTATAGTAAGTATCATGTCATCTGCAAACAGTGACAGTTTTACTTCTTCTTTTCCAATTTGGATTCCTTTTATTTCTTTTTCTTCTCTGACTACTCTGGCTAGGACTTCCAAAACTATGTTGAATAAAAGTGGCAAGAGTGGACATCCTTTTATTATTCCTGATCTTAGAGGAAATGCTTTCAGCTTTTCACCAGTGAGTATGATGTTAGCTGTGGGTTTGTCATATATCATGTTGAAAAACACTGAGATAAAAATATGGAGCCACATAGAGTACATAAGAAGGTCAAAGAAAAATACTTTTGTATGTTTTTTGCCATTTCTTACTTTCTTGAGTGACAAGTTGAGTGGATTTTATAACTGATTTCTATGCCTCTATTTCTCCATTAAAATATTACCAAGTCATCAGTGATTCTACCTTTGGTCAGAAAACCTCTCCTGCCAACACTCCTATCTAATCTTATAATGAAAAAAATTACATGTTTACATATAAGAGCTGACATGCTGACTGTGTTTGATGGTTGGCAGGAATTGGAAAGGAAACACATTATCCAACAACCACAGTACTAAGAAAACAGGCTCCTTTTGCAAGATTTATCCCTAATTCTTTTGGGGTTAGAGAGCAAAATGTGGTAAGAAGGATTATTGCTTCTGACACCAGTTGTATTCCACTTGTCTCTCTGTAAAGGCTCTCCTGTTATCTCAGCGATCATTTTGATGTGGCTGACTCTAGCCCAACTCCCGCCCTGCCCTCCAGACCAACATTTCAGCTTTTCAACCTAACAGTTGACACTTCCAACTGGATGTTCAGCTAACACCTCTGGCTCCAAAATGTTCAAAATGGAGCCTCTCGGGCTTCCCTGGTGGCACAGTGGTTGGGAGTCCGCCTGCCAATGCAGGGGGGACACAGGTTCGTGCCCCAGTCTGGGAAAATCCCACATGCCACAGAGCGGCTGGGCCCGTGAGCCATGGCCGCTGAGCCTGCGCGTCTGGAGCCTATGCTCCGCAACGGGAGAGGCCACAACAGTGAGAGGCCTGCATACCGCAAAAAAAAAAAAAAAAAATGGAGCCTCTCATCTCTGCCCTCCATCTACTTCCCTTTCCCCTATCTTAAGAAACCTCCTTTCTCACTTTTCTGTTTCCTATTTGCCACCACTATCTGTCATCTGTCTTTGAAGTCATGTATACGTCCTTCTTCCATCTAGATGCTACATCAGCCTGTCTTTACCAAGCTAAGTTCCTATTTTTGTGTCTACTATTGTCAAAGCCCTCAGTCTCTCCTTGAAGCAATTGGTCCTATATTCTGCTATAAGATATGTCTCCCTACAGCACAGCTGTCCCAGGCTACCACTAGCCCATCTGGTGCTTTTGTACAAATCAGAAAAGACACCCCATCTTCAACAGACTTGACTTATCTGTCAGGAAACCTGTCATAACATATTTACAATGACTGGTCATAATAAATACAGAAATATACAGAGTTATCTTGTGAATGGCACCCTCTAAGATTTTCAGTGGACAATCTGCACACAATACTGGGCAGCCCTATGACCGTACCATCCCTCAACTCTACACATTTTAACAACCTCATCACCCGTGAAAATAAATGTACACCTGTCAGCCTAGTACAGGAAATTCACCATGTTTGGCGTCAGCCTGAATCTCCTGTATTATTTCCTATTTCTCACCTCCTTACATACCTGTACTCCACTCTAGCTGGCACACTTTCTCAGAACTGACTCACCTGCCTATCATCTTGCTTTTAATCCTTTGTCTCCCTGGTATGCCCTCTCTCCCTCTTTTCACCTATAAATATTCCATCTATTTTTCAAATGTCATTTCTTCCATGAAGCCGTATGTTTTTCCAACCCCAAACAGAAGTGAGCATTCTCTCCTTTGAATCTCGCTGAACTTTGTTTATACCTCAGTTACAATATGTGTAATATACTGCCTTTTATTAGAGTTATTGGCTCATTTGATTGATTCTGTACTAGATGGTAAACGTCTTGAAGTTCTGGATATTATGTTCGATTTTATATCTTCTTCAGGGTCAAATCGAGGATTTCATGCAGAATAATTTTTTTTTAATTTGTTTAATTGAACTAAATTAGTAAGCCTCACTCCCAATAAATATGCATTAGATTTTTGTGGGTAAAAGTCTTCTTATTCCTTAGGAACATTATCAATAAGGAATTTTTTTTAATTTAATTGCCAAAAAATTAGAATAAATAATGTTTTTACTCTCCTTATCTACATCATATTCAACTTACTTCACTTCTCCATTAGCTGGATAACAGTCCATTGCTATAAGATATATAACCCATAAGTCATATGCTCACTATTTTATTTTGTTCAACCAAGCAGTGTTAAATATGATTCCTTTTTTGTCTTTGTCTTATAAAGTTAGCCTATCACTGATTATATAGGTCTCATTCCTCCAAAATCTTCTGTGTAAATACATAAGAAAAGTCTTTCAAAGAGAGTGGGTGACGAGGTCTTTTCTTATTCAAAAAGGAGCAGATCCAGCTCACAAATAATTATGGGACAGGAAGCATCCTTAATCCTCCACCTGCTGTGACTACTGTGCCACTGTGGATTTTAAAGAGCTCAAGATCTCAACTGAATTGAGAACTATTCATTCATTTTAACATTTTGTTGTTAAAGCTATACAGAGACAGTGCTAATGAGGCATCATTATTATTTGATTCAATTCGGAAAACATAAATATGTGATAAATACATGATTTTTAAAGACTATGTCTCTCAGGCCCAAGGAACCCTAAGCATGTGTCAGAAACTGGGCACTGGATGTCCATTAAAAATTGTGATGATCAATGACACACAGATACAAATGCAAGCAAGACTGACAATATTTATAATTTAAAATCATTTTAAAGTCCCTGCTATGCCATACTTCTTTCGTTGATTGACACCAGCAACCAAATACAGACACTTGCATTCAATTGCCCTCTGAGATGAGAGCAAAGAAAAGGTTCACTTGCACTGATAAACTCATTTTCTACCTGTTTATCAACTTGAGGATACATTCTCCTTTTTTGTTTTGTCTCTTAGGAAGATCAGAATTACTTGAGATTAAACTCTTACTTTCTAGGCCCAAAAATACATATGAATGCTGGCATTAAGGAACTCCAAGGGTGGTAATTTTCAGTCACAGGGATTTGAAGTTCACCTGTTTATCATTCCCACTCATATCTGAAATTCCTCTACAGCTTCTCTAACATTTAGTCATCTAATCTCCACTTTAATGTGTCTAGTATTAGGAAGCTCACTGTTACACAAAGACACCTTTTCCCTGAATTAATTCAAACTTCAGAAAGCCCTTCCTAATGATGTACTGAAATCTACCTTTTTGTCTAACTTCCCTTTCATTCCTACTTCTACTATTTCTACTCTCCAGAGCTACAAAATTTTTTTTAACTCCCATTTAAATCATGTTCCTCCTCTGAATATTTAATTAAAACTGCCTTGCCCGTCCTTAGATTTTAATCCTAGCTCTGCAACTTACCAGCTTTATTTGTCTTTATATGTCTTTAAAGACACTAAAGACCCTGGAAAAGTTACTCAATATCTTTAATCCTCAGTGTTTTCCTCTATAACAGGGAGATGAAAATAGGATCCGTCTCATATGGTTTATCTTAAGGATTTCATGAGAAAAACACTTACAGAAGTGCTTAGCACATTTTCCGTACCCCCTTTGATTACTGCAAACACCTCCTGTTTTTATATGGGAAGCCCTCTTTCTCTCAGTCCATCACCATCCCTCCATTTTTGTTTTTGTTCAAATTGCTTTTTCACAATGCTTTTTCCACCTGCCTGACAGACAAAGAGAAAATGGCAGGGATGTTGCTATGACCTCACACAATTCTAGTGACTCCTAGTAATACACTCAAGTCTCATTTGTTCCTTTGAGGTGTACCTTCTCTGTAGGCTGGAGCTCAGCACAATGTTAAAGAATGTCACAATGCTGATTAGCATTGACCACTCCCCTCCTGGAATTTCCACTCAAGGCTCCTCATCCCAGCCATTAATCCCCTCTCAGAGCTACAGAATCTAGACTGTCACAGATACTCTTTCTCCTCCAGCTTCTCTGAGGCCCCAACAGAGAAAAAGTTAAGTAAACTCATATGCTCCATGTTCTTTTTTGTCAGGGCCCTTGCACTGGTCAGCTAATCTAACAAATTTTGTTATCGAGCTAATGAGAATTAATGGTTTAATATTTTGCCTTTCCAAGTAACAAAAAAATGCTATATTTTAGACCAAAAACAGAAATTGACATGACTTTAAGTCTTGGAGAACACTTGATTTTATCCTGTAAGTATCTTAACAACTATGCTTATAAGTTTATTTTTCTTAGTACTTTCAATTTACCTTAATTTAATGTTCTGTGTGTGTGTGTGTATGCTGGGCATCACAGATCCCCATATCTGTTAATAAGAAGTGGTAACTTCCTTAGAACACCAATGACGGCAATCTAAGGCAATGGTCAGAAATGGTTTTCTCAGTAAGAAATCTTGAGAATTTTTGTTCCCACAGAAGTTCACACCATATATTGCTTAGTCTAATCTTAAAACAAATTAATTCTGATCCCATGCTATGAACATACTTATACATAAAGAGATATTTCACAACTGCTGCTGTTGCTTTTTGGAGGTGAATGTTCACTGTCAACATATGATTACCTAAAGATTAAGAAATTAACCTAAAAAGAGAAAGGAAGAGATGAAGGTCAAATGCCCTAAAGCTAGAAGTAGTGAGCCTCTCTTTCCTCAATATTTTCCAATGCTTTCTTAATTCCAGACTTCAAAATGAATCATCCAAGAAACTGAAAAGATACTTATCATCAAACAGACTTTTAACCAAAGTCAACAAAAGCACAACTTACTGGCATATTTTATGTATCTCCAAAACAGGAAGGGACTGAAATTCCTCTAAAAGTTAGACTATTCTCTGAACAGCATCCCCTCAACCTTTTGCATTTAGAGCTTGTCCATGCTAAATATGAGATCACTCTTCAAAGTAAATTTACAGTAATATGTTCAAATCGAGTTTGCTCACATTAGTGGCTGGCTTTTCTGAGAAACATCTTCTATTGGCTTGTTTTCTATTTTGAGGGAAGTGGCAAATTTCAAGAAGCCTATCTTAGGGGACTTCCCTGGTGGCGCAGTGGTCAACAATCTGCCTGCCAATGCAAAGAACATGGGCTCGAGCTCTGCTCTGGGAAGATCCTACATGCCGCGGAGCGGCTAAGCCTGTGCGCCACAACTACTGAGCCTGCGCTCTAGCGCCCGCGAGCCACAACTACTGAGTCCACAGGCCTAGAGCCTGTGCTCCGCAGCGGGAGAAGCCACCGCAATGAGAAGACTGCGCACCACAAGGAAGAGTAGCCCCCGCTCGCCACAACTAGGGAAAGCCCCTGCGCAGCAACAAAGACCCAAAGCAGCCAAAAAAAAAAAGAAGCCTATCTTAGAGAACTTTAAATGGAAATAAAATAAGAAAACCAATCAATGACTTGAAGAGTTGTTTCAGCTATTAAACAAGACACTTTGGGTCTTCTGTGCCACTCACCATAAAGAAACCATTTGTGTTGATCAAGTTGATAAAGACTAAGGCATCAGTAAAGTTCATCTTTTGTTTTCACATTCAAAATTCTCATTTGTAAAACAAGGAGGAACATGATTATTACTCCACAAAAAATTGTAGAAACGACACAGACATGTCATGAACAAAAGACATTAAAGAGACCTTTTCTATGGAAATTGGATGGGGGTGTGGGTGGAAGACGTGAGCCAACAGGAATATTTAACTGGGGTCAACCAGTTAACCAGTTAACTGGGCTTGCAATCTGATATCAGAGATGTTTCTTAAAATAATCAAAGAATAAAATACTTAAGTATCTCACATTCTTAAATACTTTAACTTCTAAGGAGATTAAACCACATTTTGAGTCAATATTCTACAAATCCTAGATGTGCCATTGTTTTCAAGAATATGACAATTTCCTAATGTAACCGAAAGTGGGGTCTGGCTGCTAGCCGCTCAAAAGCCAATAAAGAGGCCAGGTTGGTGGAAAGGAAAGTTTGCTTTATTTTGGATGACGGCAACCAGTTGCGGGGGGAGGGTGGACATCTGTCCAAAGGCCGACTCCCCCTGCCCCGACAATTAGGGGGCAAGAGCTTTTATAGACAGACGGAGGGGGCTACATGCAGAAACAATACAATCAGCTCTGCAGTCATCTTGAAATTGGTCCTCAGTGGTCTGACCAGCATCATCTTGATTGTTTTAGGTACAGTTAATCTTCAGTTCCAGGTTCGTTTGTTTCCATTCCTTTGAGGCCACTTCTCGGAACTGTGGCAGCTTATGTCATGGCTACAGCCTGGTCATCAAGTAGTTAACTTCTTCTACCTGGTGGGGGTTTCATTATCTATAAGACAGCTCACAGGATATGGCTCAGAATACTATTCATACCCCTTAAGGAAGAACTAAAGGTCCTTGACTATGCTTAATGACTAAACTACTATTATTTGGTCTCCTTTGACTGTTTTCCTTTGTTTCTGCATTTTCTCACTTCTCTGATTAAACTTATTTTGGGCTAAAGTTTTTCCACAGAGAAAAGGCAGGCTGAGGACATGGGGCAGCAAGGACCATAGGGTCCTGCTCCATTTCACTAACACATGTGTTATCTTACTCTCTAGAAGCCCCTCTTGACCTCAAGGTTCCCTTCCCTTTCCCCTTTAGAACATGTATCAGGGGACTTTGCACAGTTATATGCCACCTTAGGTCAGCCCCAAGCTTCTGAGACCTTAAATCTGATAAGGGATTACACAATGGCAGTAACTTATTCTGCAGCTCATCTTCTTACCCCTGACAAGTAAAGTATTGGAAAAATCCTTAGGAAGTCAGCAGTCTTTGAGTGTCACATCAACTATGCCACCTATTAGCAGTTTGACTTTGGGGAAATTACTATACTTCATACAACTTCAGCTTTTTTTTTTTTTTTTTTTGGCTGCTCTGGGTCTTTGTTGCCGCACGCAAGCTTTCTCTAGTTTCACTGAGTGGGGGCTTCTCTTTGTTGCGGTGCATGGGCTTCTCATTGTGGTGGTTTCTCTTGTTGTGGAGCACAGGCTCTAGGCATGTGGGCTTCAGTAGTTGTGGCTTACAGGCTCTAGAGCTCAGGCTCAGTACTTGTGGTGCATGGGCTTAGTTGCTCCGCAGCATGTGGGATTTTCCCGGACCAGGGCTCGAACCCGTGTCCCCTGCATTGGCAGGCAGATTCTTAACCACTGCGCCACAAGGGAAGTTTCAACTTCAGCCTTTTGAGTGTTTAATGAGAATAATACTTTGCTCATTTGCTCATTCAGGAAGTATTGGGGTCTACTAAGGCCAGACATGATCTTCAAAGCTGGAGACACCTCTTGAAACCAGACACTGCCTCTCACCTTGAGAAGTTTATGATTTAAAAGAGGATGCAGAGGACTTCCCTGGTGGTGCAGTGGTTAAGAATCCGCCTGCCAATACAGAGGACACAGGTTCAATCCCTGGTCTGGGAAGATCCCACATGCCGCGGAGCAACTAAGCCTGTTCACCACAACTACTGAGCCTGCACTCTAGAGCCCACAAGCCACAACTACTGAGCCTGCATGCCACAACTACTGAGCCCACGTGCCACAACTACTAAAGCCTGCACGCCCTAGAGCCTGCGCACCACAACTACTGAGCCCACATACCACAGCTACTGAAGCCCACGTGCTCTAGGGCCCACGTGCTGCAACTACTGAGCCCGTGCTCTAGAGCCCATGTGCCACAGCTACTGAGCCCGCATGCCACAACTACTGAAGCCCACACGCCTAGAGCCCATGCTCCGCAACGAGAAGCCACTGCAATGAGAAGCCCGTGCACCATGACAAAGAGTAGCCCCCACTCGACATAACCAGAGAAAGCCCGTGCACAGCAACAAAAACCCAATGCAGCCAAAAGTAAGATAAAATAAAAATAAAAAATAAATATAACATTTTATATAATTTATAATAAATATTACTAGTAGAAATAATCAATATAAATATTCTATTCACGGTAAAATGTTTTATAGATTAAAAACTGACTAAAACGTATCTTATTGATAGAATATATAGCTACAAAAGCACAGCAAGTAACAACTGTACTTTATACAAATAAACAATAAAAAATTAAAGTTAACAGTAGTTAAGCCTCAATATCTTTTCACTTAAAAATACTTATACGGCTTCTATAGTTCCAGGTACTACTCTGAGAGCTTTAAAAAAGCATAGTTTACAGGCACACCTCAGAGATATCGCGAGTTCAGTTCCAGACCACTGCAATAAAGTGAATATTGCAGTAAAGTGAGTCACACAAATTTTTTGGTTTCCCAGTACATATTATAAAAATTATGTTTACACTATACTGTAATCTATTAAGTATGCAAGAGCATTATGTCTAAAAAATGTACATACCTTAATTTAAAAATACTTTAATGCTAAAAAATGCCAAGACAATTATAATAGTAAGATCGAAGATTACTGATGACAGATCACCATAACAAATATAATAATGAAAACATATGAAATATTGCAAGAATTAGAAAATGTGACACAGAGACAGGAAGTGAGCAAATGCTGTTGGAAAAATGGTGCTGATAAACTTGATCAACACAGAGTTGCCACAAATCTTCTACTTGTAAAAAATGTATTATCTGTGAAGCGCAATAAAGCAAATGCAATAAAATGAGGTATGCATGTGTTAACTCTCATCATAGGATTAATCACACACTTATCACGGGACATTGTAAAAACATCCTATGAGTTAGATGCTAAAATTATCCCCGTTTTTTAATAGGTGAGAGGAGTAAAACAGACAAAGTTAAGAAACTTATCCCAAGTAACACAGCTGGCAGTGGCAGAGGCAGTTTTGGAATCCATCAATCTAGTCCCTGAGTTTGCTCTATGTACTGCTCCCTTTCTAATAAAACTTTATTATTGATTAGAACATTAAAGAAGACTCACATCTTCGTATCAGAATTTATATCTGCAAATTTTGACACAAGCAAATTGAGCTTGTTAGAAATAATAGCCACAAAACTCACAATGCAAAAGCTAAAATCAGTGTGACATGATATGAACAAAACAACTATGAATTAATAATTTCTAGGAATTTACACAAAAAACAGTTGATTGTAAAAATAATTTTTGAAGAAAATAAAATGAACTTTTAAAATGACATAAGTATGCTATACAAAATAGTTATCTACGAGTGAAATAGGTTTTATGCAGTTAGCTTGTCTATATGAGTTGGGATGGACCAAGTAAAGGTATGGTAACAGATGACAAACACATTCCAATTACTTCAGTGGTTTGAAGCTGAAAAGTTTATTTTTCATTCATGCTATATGTCTATCACATTTTGGCAGGGGTTTCTGTACCCATTGTTCTCTCTTGGGACTTTCTGGAGTGTCAATGATTGAGGTGACAAGTATCATCTCTCTTATTTCTTTGGCCACAGCAAGTAATCTGGCCATGGCTACCTTCAAGCAGGTGGGGAAATACCATCAGAAACAGAGGGGAACTACTCATTAGTGAGAAGTTTTCAGTCAAGATTTATCAGCACACAGCTCCCAGATAAATACACAAAATCAGTGCTCAGATTAAAAGGAAGATAGAGAAGCAGGATGTGTCTACAGGTAGGCAGCCAACATTTTCTGCCACCATCAATGCTAGAAATAATAATAAACATGATAACAATAGCCAACATTCATTGAGAACTCACAAAATGCCAGTCACTGTGTTCTGTATGCATTTAGTCCCAAAATCCCACCAAGAAAGTGTTTGTCTATTTTCTAGAAAACAAAACTGAAGAACGGAGAAGTAAAATACCTTTCTAGACCTTACAGCTGGTAACTTGTTGGAGCTAGGACAATAAACTAGACAATCTGATAAATACCCCCTCTTAGAACTGCTCCCCTAGACTACTTCCCCTATAGTGTTTCTCTTCTGAATTGCACAAGATTCAGAGTTTAGAGCATTTTATTTCTGGATACTGCAGGCTTTGCAACTATATTCATCAGTGGATCTTGACTGCAAAGTAGAAACTGACCCTGGTGGTTTAGCTATAACTGGAAAAGACAACTTCCACAAAATTTTCTCATAAAGCCTGTTGCCAAGATCGTTGAGAACAGCATGTGCTTTTCCAGATTACAGTGCTAAGAAGGTCGACGTTGCTGAGGGCTGCAAGTCCTAACGAAGCAGCACGTCTCCAGGAGAGGGATATTTCCGCTGGCCTCCACAAAAGCCTGTGCAATGGTTTCTTGGGGAGCAGCTGGCTAAGACTGTTGGGAAACCACACTTAAGAGATTCATGCTGTTGGAAGGGCCATCAACAGGAAATGGTCACTAGATTGCCTTAAATCCACTGAGCTCGCAGAGGGCTGCTGCTGCAACGGGCTGGACATTACCATGCTGTCCATTCACTTGAAGACTAAAGGACCCCTTCTGTTCTAAAGGGGGAGTAATTGAAGAAAAAATGAGCTTCTGCCGAAATAAATTGTATTCAAATTACTCACCCACACCTGGGAATTTACACCAATCATACCAAGAAAAAAGTAACTATTACAGTGTCTGGTATCTGCTGAGCTGTAAATCTCTTCAATAGGTGCTTCTCATGGGTTGGCAGGTGCTGATGTTAAATGGCCTCTAGCAAACACATGCAAACACACACACACACACACATACATACACACACTCTCTCTGTCTCTCTCTCTCCCCATGTCTTCCTTTTATGCCCCAAGTTCTTTCAGTTATATTGGATCTCTTTCTGCACCTCCACTGGGTCCTTTCTCTCACCCTTGGGGTACACAAAACTCTGAGGAGATCCTCAGAGCTATTAGATCAGGCACTTCATCAGGCCATGGCTGGTCTGCTACTCCAGCCCCAAGATTACCAAGGGGCTTCTAACAGTATTCCAGTCTCCCCTGGCTACACCTTGGAACCCTGGGACATGATGAACCAATTCCCTTCTGCTTGGGAGGTGGGAGTGAGGGAATACAGGGCAGGATTTGGGTCTCTCTCATTAACTCTTACATCATCATACATTCTTTGATTTTGGCATAATCTCCATGCCTTATTACCTCAGGACTTTGGATTCTGATATCCAAAGCCAAGCACTTGAACTTTAAAGCACCTTATCTGTCTCAAGCACTTGGCTTCCAAAAATTTCATCTCGGCTCTACGTTTCAAAATCCATTCATCAATCCAATTGATGTTCCCTTTCAAAGCTACACATGTCCTCCCTCTGTGGGTGGTGTACAAAGAAAATTATACTACGGAAAAAAGGTAATGGGTTCCACGCTGCCCTACAGAGGAACAGGAAAGCGGGGTCAAGAACTCTGACAAATGTATCTCAAAATATCATTTGCTGGATATGTGTTCTGGAATGCTGTTGTTTCTCCTATTTTGAGGTTACTCTAATAACTGTAATAGCTACATTTATGTAGCACTTACTATGCGTCAGCACCTTAGATGACTTTACCTCTAATCCTCACAAAACATTATGAGTTGGAACTTTTATCTCCTTTCACAGATAAGGAAAGGGAGTCTTGGATATGCTTATTAATTTGGCTAAGTTCACACAGGTAGTAGATGGTGGAGCCAGGCACTATGTGAGTCCCTGGGTGTACAAAGATTAATGATACAAAGATGAATAATACAAAGATGAATGCACCAATAAGATGTAGACATCAGACACTTAAATGGACCCTGATAGCCCATGTGGCTAGGACTGTTACTGAGGTTTACACACATAGGCAGGGCATTTGACTAGGATTATGGCTGACTTCCTAAAGACATTAAGACCTGAGGTGATTCAAGAAGGCTAAGCAGGAAGTTTAGGCAAGTGAAAGAAATGAGAGAGGAAGAAAATAAAGGGTATTTCAGGCCCAAGAAATTGAATCAACAAAAGCACATAGGCAAGCTTAAACAGAATGATTTGCTCCCTATTTAGGCCTATTTCTCCAGTTACCTTCTGCTGTGTAACAAGCCACCTGAAAACTTAGTGTCTTATAACAGCAGTTATTTTGCTTACGAACCTGCAATTTGGACAGGGCTTTGTGGGAACCGCTTATCTCTGCACTGCCTGGCTTCATCTGGGAGAGCTTAAAGGCTAGAGCTAGAATCAATGAAGGCTGTCTCATATGTGAGTTGATAATGGCAACAGCTGAGTCTGTGGCCTGATCAGCCTAGCCCTGGCCTGTCCCTCTGGCTTCAGCTTCTTCACAACATGGTGGCTGGGTTACAAGGGTGAGCATCCTGAGAGAGAGTAAACCAGGTACAAGCCATATCACGTTTTTTGACTTAGCCTTGTAGTCATGCAGTGTCACTTCTACCACCTTCTCTTTGTCAAGACAGCCACAAAACACCATCCAGTTTCAAACAGAGCAAAGACCTCAACCCTTGAGGGTGTATGGCAAGGTTTTGGAGGAGCATGTGGCACTGGAAATATGGTTGTGATCATTTTTTCAATATACAATTGGACATAACTATAAACATGAAAGAACAATATACAATGCATATAGCCCTCTCCCATAACAATTTTGTCATTCCTGATCTAATCACACTATTAGCTGGATGAGATCACTGATTGACTCGTATCTTTCTTGGAGGAGGTTAACAGCATTAAGCCAAGAAAAGAATTTAAGTCATTCACTATCCACACAATAAGCTGGGCACAGGGAGATCCTGTCATCTCTGCACAAAATCCAAATAACACATTCATGAACTGTCTGCAACAAGGACTCAGCTAAAAATTGTGTCCAAAGGCTTGAATTTGACTCTTCAATTAAAAGACCCTTTGAACCTGTTTGTCCCAGACTGCCATGGGTGCCTCTCTTTCTCTAGGCAGTAATCTCTACGTCTTGACCAAGAATCCCTAATGATTCTGCAGTCATTTCAGGAAGGGTTTTATCGTTTGTGGAAATGTCTTCAGAACGGTTTGAACACTTTTAGCTTCATCTCACTTACGGAGTACAACAACAATCACAGCCCCACGCCATTTAGTCCTAAAGTTGTAAGACGCTGAGGTTTCTATGCCCTACAGGGCTCAGAGTACAAGTGGCTCGGTATTTCATGCCCTGTTAATAAAATGTAAAGTGGCTTTTCTCAGGCAACTTGGAATGAAGCTAAAAAGATAAGAGCCCTCTTATCTAGAAGAATTTCGCTCTGAATTTTCAGTTTCTTAACCATGTCCCCTCCCACTCCCATGGAATCATAAGAGACCCAGACTAGAGCACAAATGTTTTCACCACGGTCTCCCACGGTGATGAGATTAGAAATAATGGTGAGCAAACGCAGACAGGAACCCTGTTACCAAGGAATTTACATTCTAATAGGAGGGGCAGAGGTTTACCAAAGTCACACAAATATGGGGCGTAATTGAGAAGATAAATGCTACGAAGGAAAAGCACCATTAATGCTACGAAGAAAGGCTACGGTGGGGAAGGCTTCCCTGAGGGAAGTGACAGTTGGGCTGAAGCTGCAGAATGAGTATGCGTTAACCTGGAGTCCGCGGTGAGAAGGGGAAGAAAGGGACGGAAGGGCGTTCCAGACAGAACAAAATGAGCTGGGGCCTCGCAGGCCGGAGCCTGGTGAACCCCAGGACAGAAGGCACAGCACCCAGGACGCCTGGAACTGTGGGACTAGGGGAGCCTGGAGGGCCTCTGTCCTGAGGACAGTGAGAAGCCACTCACATGCTTTAAGCCGCTAGGCTTGTACATTCACTGCGTTCGGCACCACGTAATTCTCAACTAGAGAAAGCCAAGCGGGAACGGCGCGGGAGCTGGCGTTGAGCGTACACGTCTTCTGCCACAGCCCGCCACTTGGACACCACCGCTGCCGTCCGCTTTGTTTAACAGCACATGGCCTTCTTACCGTGAACTCCTCTGCCAGGGTCTTCAGTGGTCCACACCGCTGAGTAGGAACCCAGCCACCTCAGGACTGCGACGGCCGCGTCCGTCAGTTCGCTGTGGCGGGAAAGCGGACGCCGGCGGCGGAACCGGATGTTGAGGACACGCCCTCTGTGAGAGGAGCTCGGGCTCCCAGGGTGAACGCGGCGAGCGTTTGTGGCCTTCCGGAACGTGCTGCTCGTCTTCCCCTGTGGCTTCTCCATCATCTTGGTCCTTGGCGACACGTTTCGTTGCTTCTCTGCCTGAGGACAGGATGCCGGAGTGGTCGCCTGCGAAACTGAGAGGCTTGTGAAAGTCCGAAAGGCCAACGGCTCCACGTCTGCTTCGACCCCAGCAAGGTCCGCCTGCCTGCCGGACGGAGTGGAGGACCGACCGGTTGCTGCATGGGGCTCAAGAAGCGCCGCCTTCTCTACTCGCTGGCCGACCTCTGCACTCTCCTCAGAGCACCTAGGTAAAGGAGCTGAAAGTCTGAAAGTTGTTTGGTTTGTTTTGTTTTGTTCTTTTTTTCCCTCGTGTTCTCAGATCTTTATTAGGTGACGTTTGGGCAAAAAAGAAAATCCCTGAAACTGTCGCGCACTTGGTTCAGGACAAGTGGAATAGAGGCGCCTTTGCTTGCAGATGTTTCTCTCACTGAGGTGAAAGCCTAGCTTTGATTTTTTTTTTTTTTTTTTTCCTAAAGGGGAGCTGACTGGCTGAATACATCAGAGCACAAATTCAGATTATGTCAGAAATGGTCAAGCAGAGGAAGGCAAGTCTCTGGGGACGAGACAAGCAGAAGCCCCTGCTCTATAGGAAGACTGACAGGTGCCAGTTTTATGTTGGGCGCGGGGAAGCGGGGGAGGGGTTATCTCTGCTCTTTCCAGATCGAGATTTGGCGGGAAGGGAACATGAAAAATGGCGAAAGGACCGGGATAAAGTAATTACACGGGGAAGAAAACCCAAATCACGCAGCTCGACAAGTCGTGATCCTTCGTTGGTACCTGACCCCAGTACCCAAACAGTTCATCTTACTACAGTGAAATGTTCATCACATCATTCTTCTGCTCAGAAACTTTTAGAGGCACATTCAGGAAGGAGAATAAATTCCTCCTCTTTGTTATTTCTGTTTCTATACAATCTGTCTCCTCCACAACCAACTCCCACTCTTCCCCAAAGGAATCTTCCCCTTCACCGGAAGTCAGTATTTGTTTCCACTTCCTTGCTTGTGCTCATGTCACTACTCCTCGTAGGAATCAGCTTGCTCTCTTCCTACCTTGGTCAGCTCTTACTCATCATTAGAACATCATCTTAGTCACACATCTGTGGAAACTTCCACAGCGACTCCAGTTTACATTTATTTCTCTCACATCTTACAGCTCCTGTTACCTCTACCCTTACTATTTGCAACCAGTCACGAATGAATGCACACTCCTTTGCTACTCTGTAACTATTCACATAGGTGTGTCTTGTCTCTTCCAAGAAAAACACAAGATCCTTGTCAGGAGCCACATGTGTTTAATCTCTTGATGAACGTTATAGAGTTCACCTGAGTGGGCAATTCCATTTCGTAAGCAACAGTGACATCTAGTGGTTGAAAGTTTGCATGGATTCTTCTGACTTTTTAATAGTTGCATTTATAAGGAGAACGATATAGATTAAGTAATGAACCCAAATGATTCCTATCAATTACGCTTGCTCATGAAGGGACTTCAAATGCAAATTTATGATCTCTGCCTTCCCAGTGCTTTCCCCGCTCTCCTGTGGTCCAGTGGCCCACAAACTGCTGGTAAGGGGTCCCTGCATGTGCTCCTTGCAAACCACAACTTCCCTTTCCCGTAGGAAGATCACTTGAAGTTTTCATGGTGATTATGCGATTTTTAATTCTGTGCTTCCTGTTGAGATAGACGTTTATGTGCATAAATATTTATTTTGGAAATAAAATATGTAATTGAGGAAGAAACTTGAGATGACAAATATGATAGCCAGGGTAGAAACTCATTTCAAAGCCAAATGGGAGAGGCACTGTGGTGTAGAGGAAAGCTTGTGGACTTTGGCTTCTGAGGGACTTGGGATCAAATGCCAGGTCTTTCCGTTAAAGTCATGTGGTAGTTATGACAACTAACATCTCTGGGACTCATCCCAAACAATGAAGATGACATATACCTTGCCAAGCTTCTTTGGAGAGGATTAAATAGAATCATGCACCAATAAATTCTGGTCCGGAGTAGGTAGTCAATAAATGATAGCTACTATTATTATTATTTACATTTTGCTAAGAATTATTATCATCATGTTTCCAATTTGACATCTTTTAAAAACAAAATCCTGGTTTTTAAATTTAAGAACATCAGTAACTGATTTTGATTCTGATTAAAATTACCTCATCTCTCTTGGTTTCAGAGGCTTCAGCTCTAGAAAAATGAGTCTGGGAAAACTACTTTAAATCTCTGAAAATGAAATAGAAATTTTAATCTACCATAGACATCAAAATTTGAATAGTAATGAAGGGTTTAGAAGAACTGAAGCAGACTGAAATTATCTTTATATAGAGAACTTGAAAAACAACCTCTTCAGCTCAAGTTATAAATTGTGAGACAACCTGGATTTCTGGAGGGAGAAAAAAGCACTAGGAATAAATATGTAAACAAGTTTATCACAAGAAAATATTAAGTACTTATATGGAATCTTAAAAAAAAAAATGGTTCTGATGAACCTAGGCTCAGGATAGCAATAAAGACTCAGACGTAGAGAATGGACTTGAGGATACAGGGAGGGGGAAGGGTAAACTGGGATGAAGTGAGAGAGTGGCATGGAAATATATACACTACCAAATGTAAAATAGATGGCTAGTGGGAAGCAGCCGCATAGCACAGGGAGATCAGCTGGGTGCTTTGTGACCACCTAGAGGGGTGGGATGGAGGGGTGGGAGGGAGGGAGACGCAAGAGGGAAGAAATATGGGAACATATGTATATGTATAGCTGATTCACTTTGTTATACAGCAGAAACTAACACAACATTGTAAAGCAATTATACGCCAATAAATAGGTAAAAAATAATAATATTAGAAACATTGGGGAAAAAAAATATTAAGTACTGACTTGTGTGGCCCCCCTGTGGGCGAAATGTGAATAACACCCTTTTTAAATGTATGTGTTTTTTTTTTAGAAAATATCATTTGAGCTTTACCTGAACCCTAAGGTAAAGCAAGAACTTGTTTCAAAAGTTTACCCTTTTTACCTATTATATGGAACTTGGAAAACTTTTTTCCATATAAGGGATGTTATATATGGTGATTTATTTCGCTGTCAATCCCAGATTAATGCCACAGTTAAGCCTCAACTATACAGCCCCACAAATTGTATTAGCCCAAGTAGCAACAATGGACAGTGATGTTTCTTCAGGAGGGTCAAAGAACAATAGAATTTCTGGGTTTGAAGAAATTTGAGATCTCTATTCTAAATTCCAACTGAGCATACCAAAAACACACCTTCCCCCAGTTGCCGCCCTAGCAAAGGGAGCAAATAATCCCCTCTCCACCTAGATCAGACATAACTCTCTTCTCCTGCTGAGAATTATAACAGAAACAGCAAGTCATGGACAGAAGACCTGGGCTCAAATTCTCACTCTTTTTTCTGTTATAGGAGAAGGGAGTGGGGATTATCATCCCCAAATCCCATAAGGTTAAACAAAGGTCTCTTTTGTGCTCACATTAATGACCACTGCAGGGTGACTGCAACTGCATTCCAAGTCTTTTTCATTCTGTGAACTTGACTGAAATAGCAGCCACTGACAGGGACATGGTAGTCTGGTGGCAGAAGGAAAAAATAAATTGACCAATGAAATGCCTGAAAATTTCTGCTTGGAAGTGGCATGGGCCTCTTGCACTCACACTCCTCAATCAAAGCAAGTTATAGGGCCAAGCCTGATGTCAATAGAACAGTAAGTATACTCCTCTCATGGGGTAGAGCTCCAGAGAAGGGCAAAGTAGGGAAGGTCAGCAAATATTTTGAACAAATACTGAAATATATTATGTGACTGTAAACAGATCACCTGTGGTCTCTTAGTCCTAAGACTTAACCCCAAAGTTGCCGGTAACAATCCTCTCCAGCCTAAGCTCAGGATTGTGGTAAAGATCAAGTAAGACTATGGATATATTTTTATGTGTGTGTCTGTTATTTTATCCTTTTCCAGAGATTCTGTAAGTAAGTCTCATGTGGAACTCTACTGTCTCTATTTTTTAAATGTTCCCATGCATCTCAGAACCCAGAGAGCTTTTAGAAAATGCATAGTTCTGGGCCTCATATAAGCCAAAGATTCTGATTCACCAGGACTGGGATGGAGTTCCAGATATTGTTTCTTTTTTGTTTGTTTGTTTTTTGTGGTACGCGAGCCTCTCACTGTTGTGGCCTCTCCCGTTGCGGAGCACAGGCTCCGGACGTGCAGGTTCAGTGGCCATGGATCACGGGCCCAGCCGCTCTGCGGCATGTGGGATCTTCCCGGACCGGGGCACAAACCTGTGTCCCTTGCATCGGCAGGCGGACTCTCAACCACTGCGCCACCAGGGAAGCCCCAGATATTGTATTTTTAAAAGCTCCTGTGAGATTCTGAGTTAAGACCAGGCAGGAAAACCTGAGCTATAGATCCTTTTCAACAACAAAATTCTGCAACCTATAGTCAATAACTTCCCCTTTTTTTTCAGGGAGCAGGGAATTTTTATTGATTGCTTATATAACTTTCTGTTAGAAACTTCATTTTTTGTATCTCAATCTAATACAGATTGAGTTGACTAATGTTAACCAGGGAAGAACAGGTATTGATTTGTTCATAAGAAAGTCGTAATGAAGATGTTAAAAAAAAAAAAAAAAAAAAGTCGTAATGAAAGTTTGCTCAGCTGGGGAAAGAGATGGGTGACAAAAAGTAAAGAGGAAAAGTAAAGGGGAGAGATACTTAAAGTGACTATATAGCACTGAGTGCAGAAGTAACAGTAATGACAGCACCTATTTATTCTGTGATCACAGGCTCTGGCTTAACATGAA
The DNA here is from genome assembly GCF_937001465.1 of Orcinus orca. NCBI lineage: Eukaryota > Metazoa > Chordata > Mammalia > Artiodactyla > Delphinidae > Orcinus > Orcinus orca. Next base: position 72,755,979 of record NC_064567.1, read on the forward strand.
GCCTCAAGATAGCCTTATGAAGTAGGAAATATTATACCTATATTAATCTGGGTGCCAGAAAAGTTGAGTCACATAGAAGTGGTAAAGCATGATTCACATTCAAGTCTGTCTAACTTCAAAGCACAGGATCTCAGCCACAGCAGTACCCAGATGTCAGTGTCACATACGCCTTCCAGGAAATTCCATCAAAGAGGCCACAAAAGGTGGGGGAGCAAAGAGTAACAAAATCGTCAAGTAGTATTTGCCAGGTGGCAACATCTCAGTGATCTCCCCTCATTGCTGTGTCCCAGAGGCTTCCGCTCCACTTCCAGACTTCCCTTTCTGCCACTGTCACTGTGAAGGCAACACTCAGACTGATGACCACAAGTGTTGCCACACTTTGTCATTTACTGTGTGCTTTCACAACTGTCTCATTTACTATCCTCAAAAACAGTATTCATCAAAATGCAGAAGCCAAGATTGAGATGATTTATCTACATCAGTATTTCCAAATGTAAGTATTATTGGTCTGGATAATTTCTGTTGCAGGGCTGTGTCCTATGCATTGCCTAATGTTTAGCAGCAACCATGGATTCTACTAGATGAACTACCACCCCCAATTATAACAAAATGTTTTCAGATATTGCCAGATGTTCTCTGGAGGAGGAAGAGGGGGGAGCGGCACAAAATCACCCCCGGTTCAGAACCACTGGCCTAAAGTGATGTAACAAACAGGTAGAAATTACTGTCAAACCCACATCTTATGGCTATAAACTAATGTATATTCCATTGCATCCCTGAAGCCTCCCTAGAAACATAAAATTTTGGAGCCCAGAGTTTTTAGTAACATCCAGGAAACTCCTTTGTTTAGCTACTGAGCAAGCTAAAGCATAGAGATATAAGGTGACTCTCACAATTTTATGGCTCAAAGTCATTTAAAAATAATTTTAAGCATTCCTAAGGTAGTTGTGAAAAGTCGTGTTACTGATGCCCATCATTTGATAAGGGCACATCTTGTCCTATGGCTACATCAGTTAGCCATCACATCCCTCACAGAAGAGTACATCTGACATGCCAGTCTCTGGATCATGACTCTCCTTCACCGTCCACCCCAAAATCCCCACAGGATCCAGCAGTGCTGATTGAGTTACCAAATTAGAATAGTGACTTAATGGCATTGATTCTTATGGGTGAGCTTCCTTAAACTAAGATTTTTTTTTTTAATCAGCCAATCAACAACATCTGATAGCTAACAAAAAACTAGCTGGGGTATCTTTCTTTACAAAATCCAGGGACCTCTATGAGACTTATAGACACAGGATGTTTTAACAGTGGAGAAATTGAGGTCATTCCCAGAGAGAGAAAGTTTCATTGGAACAGCAGACTTGTCCAAGAGATGTTATCCTGTTCCCCACTCAGAACATGCCTCCAGTGGGAGGTTATTTCCTCATTATCATTTTTGACCCTTTGCTGAGATCAAGAAGAATATTTATTCTTATCATTTTAACATCTAATATAGTCTTTACTAGCCTTGGAGCAACTTGAAGACAAAGGCTCTCCTTCGTTTATTACATACTACACCCTCAATAAGCAACACAAACTAGGTGGCCAATAAATATTTATTAGGCAGCTTAAAAAGAAAAATTAGGGCTTCCTGATTGACTTTCATGATCCCAGTATCCATCAGGAAGCATTTTTCTTCTCCAGATGAGATGGACCCAGAGATAGAAGAAGCTTATGAAAAGTTTTGTTTGGAATCAGAGCATAGGTGAAAACAGTAAAATTAAATTTCAGCACATCAATTTTATAAAGCAGTTTAGGTTATGGTGATTTAGCAGAACACAGGAAAGCAAGAAAATGTGTCACACATACCAAATTAAGGATGTTGAGTTATGTTACTAATGTATGCAACTGTAATTTTAACACTCTCTGCCAAAATAAACTTTATTCCCTATAACTTAAAAAAAAAAAAACCTTTCAGACTTCTGCCTCTTTGTTACCACCCAGGAAAACCTACAGGTAAGATCATCCTAATCCAGTGAGCACCTTGGGGTTTCTAACACGAGTGCTTTGGCCCACCAGACTTTCATATCCACTCGTAGGGTGAGACTTGGGGAAAATAAACTAGTCCCTAGTCCCAGCAAACCCAAAGACTTTGTTTTTTGCTTAAACTATTTGGCCCTGGATTTCTGTCACTTGTAACCTAGAGTCCTAACTAATATGTCAGGAATATTCAACTTTTAACACATAAAATTTGCAAAGTAAACCAGGTAGGTAACCTTGTTCAGACTACCAGTGCTAAAACAATTCATGCCATACCATTGTTGCCTTTGATGTTGAGGCCTTTCGGTCACCTACAGAAGTTCCTATGGTGCTAGAAGCCAGACTTCCAAGAAACATAAAATCTGTTGTAGGTGTTCCAGGAAGGTAAAAGGAAAACCACCTTTCTGACCAGATGAGGACGTTTGGAAAATGGAGGAATGCCGTGCTCAAAGAGCCTTTCTTCTAAGCTTCTCTGACTCTCCCCTCCTGTCCCTTTTGTCTACATTCTGATATACTCCACGCCTGAGCCCTTTACCAAGTCCCACTTTTCTCAAGAGATTCTTTAGATAGCATTAGCTCTGTGTGAGAAGGTATCCCGTTCATCAAGAAACTAACCCAATCTTAGCTCCTCCCCTCGCCTTCATGCCTGTAGTGGCAGCTGTTGAGACGTAGCCAATCCTTAGATTTACAAGTTTCTCAAGCAGGTCTTCTCCATCCTTAACTCATGATATTCAATTCTTTGCTGCTCCAATTATTACTTCTTTGGTCACACACAGAATTTCAGAACAGATGGACCTGGATGCCAAATGTTGCTGTAAAGTTTGACGTTTTTCTTGCTCTAAATTTAAAATGTCACTATAATACTCAGTCTATGAAGAATTTAAAGCTATTGTTTTTAAAAAGTGCCCTATAACTCCTGGAGAAGTAGTAGTACATTAACACATTACCTAAGAATAGAGTTAGTATATAGAAAACCACCCACCCACATATGCTACAAGTACATCTAATATATGAATACAAGAATTTGTCTTGTTTTATAGCAGTAGCACAAGAACTTCTATGTTAGTCATGTATTTTTATTTTCTTTATTTTCTGATGCTTTGACACCTTGGGGCCTTATTGACCCTAGAGGGACTACCCGTCCTATGGTTAGCTAATTCCTAGAGATAGCAGACAATTCATCCTGGAGTACTCCTTTTATATGCAAGCCATATAAAATCCAGAGCCCATACCTTTAGCCATCTCCTTTATTAGGCTATCACATGCTGAGCAAGCCACTATCCTGCCCTAATCACCACAAGGAAGGTAAGGTGCCAAGACAACTAGAGACAGCCCCTACACCCCAGAGTCCACTGAAATTATTCACACTGGCCAATTCTAAGCCTGCTTATCCTGCTTTGCCTTGCCTTTTTCACAGAAACTACAGTAAAGGCTCTTGCACACAGTTTCCTCTGCTTCCTCTGCCTGCTTTCCAACTCTGGTGCTTTCTTGGGTGGCACTGATGGAGAAGTATGCTTCATGTTTCTAGGGATCTGTGGGTATGAACTTCTTCCTTCATGAAAGTCATTTCTGTGTCTATATGTCTTACCATATCTGATTAAAATAAATCCTGGGTACATTTAAAAATACATCCTAATCCTATTAACTATTCAGCAAAATAGCTTCTAGTAGTAAATGTATTATTAATCTAATATTTTCTACAATATTCAGAGGTTTCCTTGTGAAACATTTTAAGTAAGACTTCAAGAGAGGAAAATTCAACCCCACTGAGACTATTTTGGAATGAATCACTTCCATATTCTTTAGGAAAAACTCAGTAATAAAGTTTATTGAGTTGGATTAGTCGTCTAATAATCTCTATAATCTCTTTTTGATATGAATAAAATACTGTGAGTCACCTAAGGAAAAATAATTTTCCCTTTTGTAGATTAGAAGTGATTTCAGAAATTTTTACAAAACTCAAGGGGAAAGGCATTGCTTCTAACAACTTCCCTAATTGTTCATTCAGAACTGGTGGTTTATCTTGTAATTTATTTAGGAAGGAGCTATTAAGAAGCAAGTGACCCTCACATGTGACTAGCTAGTGTTTCCTCCCCTGGAGGAAATTAATCTTGCGACAAATTATGCATTTTCTTTTAGTTGATGTTTAAATGAGAATGGAGTTCATGGCCTGGATGTGGACAAAATATATTTATAAATGCCTGGCTGAGCTACACACAAGAGCTACACACAAGAGCTACATTAATGTAACCTTTCATAATTCATATTATGAAATAAAAACATCATTGTCCCAGAGAAGTTATTTTTCCTCCATTTAGAAGAGGAACTTGAAAAAAGTTCTGTATATAAAAACAACCAGGGGTAGAGCCAGGTGGGCCCATTCCTTTATGCAATGGACCTCAAACTCTAATTTAAATAAAATCACTTGTAGAGCTTATTAAAAGTGTGTATTCATGGGCCATACTCTCCAGAGATTCTAATTCAAAAGTCTGAAGAGAGGGTCAAGAATCTGCATTTTTATCAAGAAGTCTGTATCCTGACACAGGTGTTCCAAGAATCACAATATAATAGTCACAGGGAAACCACTAGCCTGCTTTGCCTGCTTTGGAAGACTCGTTGTTGAGCCATGTATGCAGTCAGCTGCCAGCTTTTGGGTTCTAAAGTATCTCCTAGTAGCAGCTTCTCTCTACACATCGGGTTGATAATATTAAGTTCATGTATATAGTATATATACATTTATAGGTAGGTAGATCTAGATACCTAGATATAGTTATGTTACTGATACCACCTCATCTGATCCAGACATAAATGGGTAAAATTTCCAGCTCAGTCACTTACTGACTATCCAAGTCAGACCAAGTTAAACACTTTGAATCTGCTTCCTCATTTTTTAAATGGAATTATAATGCCACTTCACAAAATTGTGATGAGGATTAAAGGAGCATTTGTATATAATGCATTTAACCCGGTACCCAGCAAAGAACAAGGATAGGAGTGGAGACAATACAACCGATTGATGTTTTATACATTTGTAAAGAAATTATTGTATGGTTTCCAGAGCTCTTTCAAACACATCATTCAATTATATCCTCACAATGTGCATGTGAGGTAGAGGGTACAGATTATTGTTCCAGTTTTAAAATGAAGTTTAATCTTAGTCTACTGCCATGATCATTTGATCATAGGCTTAGTGGGAAAAAATGAGCCTCAAAGTGGTTGAGAGAGTAGGAGTTTCTTTTGCCTTTTGAAGCCAAGGAATTAGTGTGCCCCCGAATGCTTCTTAAAACTTCAGAGCTCAAGGTGAATTTCCAATCTGTAGAATGGCAGAGTAGTAGTGGTTAAGAGCATAGGTTTGGAGTAGACAAATTTGGCTCTGCCACTTTAATAGTTGTGTTAACTTGACAATGGTATTTAAGTCTTCTAAGCCTCGATAGCTTCTTATAAAAATGAGACTAATAAAGCAATGATTAAATAAGATAATTTTCACAATAGCAATAATAATATATTTATTGACGCCTCCATAAAATATTTTGTACAGTGTATAGCAGAGTAATACTCAGAATAGAGCTAGTATATAAGAAACCAGCCGCCCACACATGCTACAGGTACTGCTAATGTATAGGAACGGTTATTACTGTTACTAACAAAGAGTAAAGCAATAAATTTTTTATTAATGTGAACAGATAGCTAATGGAAGAATTATTAGTCGGTATTATAACCACTTACTTTATTAGGAAACAGAGTAAACATGAGGAAACTATGTAGCTAGGCCCAGATCACAAAATGACTCCATGGCAGGGTCAGATTTCTGCCCTGTCCGAGACCTTGTCTCTTCTCCAGGGATCACTGCGATCCTTTCATTTTACTCAAAAGAAAGACTTTCACTTGGAGAATTCCCTCGTAGAGTTCCATGGCTTTATACCAAATGTTTCGGATCTGGAAAATTACCTTATACTCTGATGTTTAATATTCTGAGTTTCTGTTAAACATGGAGTTTTTGCTGAGTTAAAGGCCCACACAGTTCTTACAGGTTCCAGTTTGGAACCAACCCTAAATCTTTTGTGGCTTTGAGTTAGTCTTGGCAAAACACTTCCAGAGTGGGAGGATTTTTTAATGGGTTTCTTTAAAGAGTCACTTTAAAGCATTCATTTAGGCTCAAACCAAAGTAAACTGACCAATCTATTCCCATGGATTTTAGAGGAACAAGGGTTAGAATTCAGAGGAAATGTGGTAAGCAAAGCCTACTGAGAATTTGGTTGATACTGCAGGCCATTAAGTGACCATGGTGTCACTAAAAGGAACTTTCTCACAAAGGAATTTTCTCACAAAAGTTCCTACTGTGTTATGCTCCCATAATATTAGAAGTGTTTTGAATATATATCTGTATATATACACACATAATATTTATACTTTGTACCAATGCCAAAGGTTGTCATAAAGTTGATATTTTGCTGAATATCAAATATCAAACTTCCAGTATAAAAGAATAACTCTAAAAAATTTTTATTGACTATAGCAGTGAAAATTTAAAAGTCTAACATGACAGTGAAGAACCATAATTTTCCAAACACTGTAGCTGCTAACAGCTCCTACAGTTATTACAGAGCACATCTGCCTTACTGAGTAGATATTTTTCTAAGTAAAAGACAAAGATATTTTCCCACAATACTTTTTTTCCCTCTTCTCCATAGTTTTTATATTCTTTGTTAGATCTGAAAATTGTATATGACTTTGGAGCTTTTTCACCCTCAGGAATATTTGAGATGGGAAGCTGATATTCTGCTCTTAATTCTTTCTCATAAGTTATGGAGAATGGGGCTTTTTTTTCCTGAAAGAACTCATGGCTCAAATATATTTTAAAAGTTAAAAAATATGTCTTATATTGGTGACATCGTTTAGTATTAGGATGAATGTTAGTATCCAATAATTCTATAAAGATTAAAAGAATAATACCATTTTATTTCTATTGTACTCTATCTTTAAAATAATGTAATAATTGTTTTTAATAGTTTTCCTAAATCTATCTAGCTAAAGTACCTTCTCTTCTTTTAACATTCAGTCAAATTTCTTACTTTGTTAACTCTTATCTTTTTTTAATTGAGATATAATTGACATACAGCATTGTGTAAGTTTAAGGTGTACAACATGTTGATTTGATACCTTTATATATTGCAATATGATTACCACTGTAGCATTAGCTAACACCTCTAGCACATGACATAATTATAATTTCATTTTGTGTGAGAACATTTAAGATCTAATCTCTTAGCAACTTTAAAGCATATAATACATGATTGTTGACTATTGTCACACTACTGTGCATTAGATCTTCAGAACTTATTTATCTTCTAACCACAAATTTGTACCCTTTGTCTATCACCTCCATCTCCCCATTTCTCCCACTTCCCAGCCCTTGTAAATAGCCATACTACTCTGTTTCTATGAATTAGCTTTTTTAGATTTCACATACAGCATGCCTCAGAGATATTGCAGGTTTGGTTCCAGACCACTGCAATAAAGCAAGTCACACAAATTTTTGGTTTCCCAAAAGTTATGAAAGTTATGTTTACACGGTACTACAGTCTATTAAATGTGCTATGGTATTATGTCTTTAAAAACATGTACATACCTTAATTAAATAATCCTTTATTACTAAAAATGCTAACCATCATCTGGGCCTTCAGCAAGTTGTAATGTTTTTACAATACTATGATCAGATATAACTGATCATAGGTCACCATAACAAAATACAATAATAATGAAAAGGTTTGAAATATCACAAGAATTACCAAATGTGAAACAGAGACATGAAGTGAGCAAATGCTCTTGGAAAAAAATGGCACTGATAGACTTGCTCAACACAGGATTGCAACAAAACTTCAATTTGTAAAAAACTCAGTATCTGCAAAGTGCAATAAAGCTAAATGCAGTAAAACGAGACATGCCTATATAAGTAAGATCATGCAGTATTTGTCTTTGTCTGACTTATCTCACTTGGCATAATGGATCCATCCATGTTGTTAAAAATAGCAAGATTTCCTCTTTTTCCATGGAGGAAAATATTCCATTGTATACATATCCCACATCTTGTTTATCCATTTATCCATTGATGGACACTTAAGTTGTTTCCATATTTTGGCTATTGTGAGTAATGCTCTAATAAACATGAGGTGCAGATATCTCTTCAATATGCTGTTTTTATTTCCTTTGTATATCTACCCAAAAGTGGGATTGCTGAATCATTATGGCAGTTCTACATTTAATATTTTGAGCAACCTCCATACTGGCTTTAGTATCAGGGTAATGCTGGTTTTGTAAAATGAGTTTGGGTGGGTTCCCTACTCTTCAAATTTTGGAAGAGTATGAGAAGGATTGGCATTAATTCTTCTCTAAGTGCTTGGTAAAATTTACAGGGAAACCATGTGTTCCTGGCCTTTTCTTTCTTGGGAGGTTTTTGATTACTGATTGAATATTCTTACTTATTATTGGTCTGTTCAGATCTTCTACTTCTTCATGATTCTTGATTGGTTGTCATGAATCTTGATAGATTGTATCTCTTTCTAGGAATTTATCCATTTGTTCTAGGTTATCTAGTTTGTTGGTATGTAATTTTTCATAGTAGACTCTTATGATCTTTTGTATTTTGTGTTATTGATTGTAATAACTCCTTTCATTTCTGATTTTATTTATCTGAGTCTTTCCTCTCTTTTTCTCAGTTAGTCTACCTAATGGTTTGTCAGTTTTGTTTATCTTTATTGTTTATTTATTTATTTCTTTGGCCACGCTGCGCGGCATGCGGGATCTTAGTTTCCCTGACGGGGGATCGAACCCACGCCCCCTGCAGTGGAACTGCAGAGTCTTAACCACTGGACCACCAGGGAAGTCCCAATTTTGTTTATCTTTTTAAAAAATCAGCCCTTAGTTTCTTTTTCTCTGTTGTTTTTCTAGTCTCAATGTCATTTATTTACATTCTGATCTTTCTTATTTCCTTCATTCTGCTAGCTTTAGGCATAGTTCTTTTTCTAGTTCCTTGAAGTGTACAGTTAGGTTGTTTATTTGAGATTTTTCATTTTCTTAGTGTAGGCATTTATCGTTATAATCTTCTCTCTTAGAACTACTTTTGCTGCATCCTATAAATTTTGGTATGTTGTGTTTCCATTTTCATTTCTTTCAAGACTTTTTAAATTTCCCTTTTGATTTCTTCTTTGATTCAATGTTTGTTTAGGGGTATGTTGTCTTAATTTCCACATATTTGTGAATTTTCAAGTTTTCTTCCATTATTGATTTCTAGTTTCATACTATTATGGTCCAAAAAGATACTTGGTATTTCACAAAATATACTTGGTATTATTAAATTTGCTAAGACTTGTTTTGTGAGCTAACATATGATATATCCTGGAGAATGTTCCGTGCATGCTTGAGAAGAATGTGTATTCTGCTGCTGTCAGATGGAATGTTCTGTATATGTCTGATAGGTTCATTTGGTCTAAAGTAAAATTCTAGTCCAATATCTCCATATTAATTTTCTGTCTGGATTATCTATACACTGTTGAAAGTGAAATACTGAAGTTCCCTACTATTATTATATTGTTCTCTGTTTCTCCCTTTAGATCTGTTAGTATTTGCTTAATATGTTTAGGTGCTCCAATGTTAGGTGTATACTTATTTACAATTGTTATATCCTCTTGATGAATTGACCTCTTTATCATTATATAATGATTGCCTTCTTTGTCTCTTGTTACAATTTTTACTTAAAGTCCATTTTGTCTGATGTAAATGTGGCTAACCCTGTTCTCTTTTGATTTCCATTTGCATGGAATATCTTTTCCATCCCTTCACTTTGCACCTATGTGTGTCCTTAAAGGTGAAGTGAATCTCTTGTAGGCATATACTTGGGTCTTGCGTTGTTTTTTTATTCTGTCAGCTACTTTATGCCTTTTGATTGGAGAATTTAATCTGTTTACATTTTAGTAATTATTGATAGGTGAGGACTTACTAATGCGATCTTATTGTTTTCTGGCTATTTTGTACTTCCATTGCTTCTCTCTTCCTCTCTTGCTAGCTTCCTTTGTGAATTCATGATTATCATAGTGGTATGCTTTAATTCCCTTCTCTTTATCTATTGTGTATCTACTGTAGGTTTTTACTCTCTCGTTACCATGAGGGTTATTTAAAACATCTTTTGCCAGTTATTTTAAGCTGATAACAACCTAACTTTGATCACATCTAGAAACTCTACCCTTTTATTCCTTCCCCCCCCTTTTATGTTCTAATGTAATAATTTAACTCTTTTTATTGCATATCCATTAACTAATTATTGTAGCTATGGTTATTTTAATACTTTTGTCCTTTAACCTCTATACTTAGAGTTAAGTAGTGCCACCATATTACAGTGTTGGACTATTCTGAATTTGACTATATACTTAACTTTACCTGTGGTTTTTATATTTTTATATATTTACATGTTACTAATTAATGTCCTTTTATTTCAACTTTAAGAACTCCTGTCAGCATAGGCAGGTCTTGTGGTGATGAATTCCCTCAGCTTTTGTTTGTCTGGGAAAGTCTTTATCTCTCCTTCATTTATGAATGACAGGTTTGCCAAGGTATTCTTGATTGGCAGTTTTCTTCTTTCAGTGCTTTGAATATATCATCCCACTTTCTCCTGGCCTGCAAGGTTTCTGCTGAAAAATCTGCTGTTAGCCTTATGAGAGGGTTCCCTTATACATGAGGAATTTCTTTTGTCTTGCTGCTTTTAAAATTCTCTGTCTTTGATTTTAGACAATTTTATCATAATATGTCTTGGAGAAGATCATTTTGAGTTGAAATTGCTTGTAAACTTATATGCCTCATGAACTAGAATGTCCAGTCTCTCCCCAGATTTGGGAGGTTCACAGTCATTATTTCTTAAAATAAGCTTTCTACCCCTTTCTCCCTCTCTTCTCCTTCTATGACTCTAATAACACATAGATTATTTCTCTTGATAGTATCCTATAGTTCATGTGAGCCTTCTTCACCTTCTTCACTCTTTTTCATTTATCATTTTATTTTCAATTTTTCTTTGTTATCCTCTGGCTGGTAATTTCAAATGACCTGTATTCTACTTCATAGATTCTTCCTTCTGCTTCATTGATAGGCTGTTGACAGTTTCTATTTCATTTTTTCCATTCATTGCATTCTTCATCTCCAGAATTAGTTTGGTTCTCTTTTTATGATTTTTGTTTCTTTTATACTTCTCATTTGTTCATGTATTGTATCCCTCATTTTGTTGAATTGTCTTTCTGTTTTCTAGTAGCTCACTGAGCTTCCTTAAAACAGTTATTTTGAATTCTTTATCAGGCAAATCTCAGACCTCCATTTCTTTGGGATCACTTACTGGAAAATTAGCCTTGGTAATTAGCCTTTGGTAGTGTCCAGTTTCCTTGATTTTTTATATTTCTTGAAGTCTTACATTGCTGTCTTTGCATTTGAAGAAGCAGCCACCTCTTCTAGTCTTTACTGACTGACTTCAGGAGAGAAATGTACTCCATCAGCCCTGTTAGGGATTCTGAGGTTTTCTTAGAGCTTTTCTGTGGGTATGTCTACTCCACACTTCTTACTCCCTCTGGGAGGGAAATTCTTAAGACTGTATGCCTTCTCTTGATCCTGCAAAGCCAGACCAGGTTCTGACAGCTTCTCATTTTCTTTATTTTCCTAGGGCACTTCTCAGTTTTGTGTGCTTTTTCCCAGTCCTGTAAACTTGGGTCAGCTTTCTACACATGTGCATACATGCTCCCGAGCTATTTGCAAAGCCTTGCTTCCACCATCCTCAGGCGTGTACATGGGGAGCCAGCCACAGGGTTGGGAGGTAGTAGAGTGTGGGTGAAACATGCAGAATGTTGGGGGTAACCACGGGCCAATTGGGGAGATCTGTAGGCAAGGTATCTGAAGCAGCCTAAGAGCTGGCTTCTTGATGGAGTCTGCCATATGGCTAGTAGTATCTGCATCCCTTCGATATGTTCCATTCTGAGCTCTGACTGCTATTATCCCAGCTACTCCCTGTCCCTTAGTCATGCAGCACACCTCAGTGTTTTAGATGGGGCAAGAAAGGAATTGGTATCTTTAATGGCCTCCTGCATAGCTGAGAAAGTTAAACTATTCCTCTTACCCCCTTCAATCCATTCAATCTCAGATTTTTGCTCCAACAGTGAAAGGAACTTTTCCGCTGGACTACCCCCAGACATCTCCAAAGGCACTCTTGTCTGTGAGTGATTGTCTAAATCAGTGTTTTTTGGATGGAAGATGGTAGAAAGCTCCTACTTCACCATTTTGATATCTAACTCTGCCTCCACCTTTTTTTTTTAAATCATGATGTTACACTGACATCTTGTGGTAATTGATATGGCTTGTTTGTCCTAAACTGACAAAATTAAGCAAGTAGTGACATAATTCAAAAAGGAAGAGAGATATTATTGAGTTGTAGACATTGTGCTTAGTGCTGTAGTAAGAATTAAATAGCTTGCCCAAAGTTATATGTGTGGGGAATCCAGAATTTGACTTTAGGTAGTTTGACTCTAGCAATGTGCTTTCCAACATGATAGTGACTAGCCATTTGTGGCTTTTTAATTTAAATTAATTAAATTATATAAAACTAGAAATTCAGTTCCCTTAACAGCCACATTACAAGTGCTCAATAGCTACACATGCCTAGTGAGTACCATCCTGGACAATGTAGAGAATATCTCCATTTTTGCAGAAACCTTTATTGGACAGCACTGCCCTAGAAGCAAAACTCGACATCTCTACTACACCACTTCACCTGTGCTTTTATATAACATTGTCAGAGTATTAAAGCAAGTTTATTCTCAAAATTTTAATTATTCCTTCTCTGCAGATGACTATTACAAGTATATATCTAGCTTGGCAATTTTCCTAATTATCAGTGCCACATTTCCATCTGTATGGCAGATTTGTTCACTTGGACACTCTGATATAAACCCAAACTTTCATTTTTAAACAGAATGTCACTTTTTCCCCCAAACCAGCTTCCTCTCCTCACTTCCCCATTTCCATTTTTCCTACTCTTTTATTCCCAGTCTCTGAAGTTTAGTCATTGAACTTTTATTTTTGATTCCTTCTTTCTTGTCCTCTGAATCTGTATCTTGTCAACCTTTCCTTAAAAATATCTCTCAAATATGACTTTCTTACTGCTATCAAACTAGACCATAATGGGTCTGCCTAAATCTTGTCTTTTCCCAAGTCCTTACAGTCAACCCTTGACATCAGATTAAATATATCAAATATCAATGGCCCTGTCACTCTCATTCTCAGAAAATTATAATAATTGCCTGAAAAATTGGGCAGTGCCTTCTACAATCTTATCTACCTTATCTCTTTCTTGATTTTGGCATGAACTGTTCATTCTAACCAGACCGATCTCATGCCTCTTGTGAAATAATTCACCTTTGCATTCCTGAAATTATGTTCTTGTTCCTCCTCCACAAATCTCCATTTATTGACATCTTAACCACCCTCCAAAGACTAACCTCAGGGCCCTTCTCATCTGTGGTAAAGCCATTTAGGTCATAACATTCTTTGTAGATGCTGGAATAGTCACTCTATGTACTATTCATCACATAACTTCTGTCTTGCTGGGTGTGATAGTCAGGATTCTCCAGAAAAACGTATTTTTGTCTATATCTATATCTATCTGTATATGTCTATCTAGAGAGACAGGGATTGGAAATGGGGAGCACTGATTTTTAAAAATTGGCTCACATGAATGTGGTGGCTGGCAAGCCCAAAATCCTCAGGGCAAGCTAGGAGGCTAGAAATTCTAGCAAGAAGTTGAAGTTTTGAGTCTGAAGACAGTCCTTGAAGTAGAATTATTTCCTTTTTAGAGGACCTCAGTCTTCTCTCTTAGGGCTTTAACAGATTAGATGATGCCCACCCACGTTATGAAGGGTAATCTGCTATACTCAAAATCTACCAACTTAAATGTCAATCACAACTAAAAAAATACCTTCACAACACCCTTTAGATTGGTGTTTAATCAAAAAACTGGGTGTCATTGCCTAGCCAAACTGACACATAAAATAAACCATCACATCAGATATATATAACTTTGGAGCTCTTATATATAATTCTCAACTCTGCAATCTAGGTAGACATGTGGAGGGAAGAAGATAACAGCATTTGAGCAAATGCAGTAAGACAAAGTATAAATATTAGAGGATATGTAAATAATTGGAACTTTTTTTTTTTTAATTTTATTGGAGTATAGTTGCTTTACAATGTTGTGTTAGTTTCTACTGCAGCAAAGTGAATCAGCTATACGTATACATGTATCCCCTCTTTTTTGGATTTCCTTCCCATTTAGGTCACTACAGAGCATCGAGTACAGTTCCCTGTGTTATACAGTAGGTTCTCATTAGTTACCTATTTTATACATAGTATCAATAGTGTATATATGTCAATCCCAATCTCCCAATTCCTTGCACCCCCCCTTTCCCCCTTGATATCCATATATTTGTTCTCTCCGCCTGTATCTGTACTTCTGCTTTGCAAATAAGATCATCTATACCATTTTTCAAGATTCCACATATATGCATTAATATATGATATTTGCTTTTCTCTTTCTGACTTACTTCACTCTGTAATGACAGTCTCTAGGTCCATCCACGTCTCTACAAATGACCCAATTTCGGCTTTTTATGGCTGAGTAATATTCGATTGTATATATCTACCACATCTTCTTTATCCATTGCTCTGTCGATGGACGTTTAGGTTGCTTCCATGTCCTGGCTATTGTAAATAGTGCTTCAATGAACATTGGAGTGCATGTATTTTTTTGAATTATGGTTTTCTCTGGATACATGCCCAGGCAAGGGATTGCTGGACCATATGGTAGCTCTATTTTTAGTTTTTTAAGAAACCACCATACTGTCTTCCATAGTGGCTGTACCAATTTATATTTCCACCAACAGTGAAGGAGGGTTTCTTTTTCTCCATAACCTCTCCAGCATTTATTATTTGTAGACTTTTTAATGATGGCTATTCTGACTGGTGTGAGGTGATGCCTCATTGTAGTGTTCATTTGCATTTCTCTAATAATTAGCAATATTGAGCATCTTTTTGTGTGCATATTGGCCATCTGTATGTCTTCTTTGGAGAAATGTCTTTTTATGTCTCCTGCCCATTTTTTGATTGGGTTGTTTGTTTTTTTATATTAAGCTGTATGAACTGTATGTTTGTATATTTTGGAAATTAATCCGTTGCCAGTAGCATTGTTTGCAAATATTTTCTCCCAGACCACAGGTTGTCTGTTTTGTTTATGGTTTCCTTTGCTGTGCAAAAGCTTTTCCATTTAATTTGGTCTCATTTGTTTATTTTTGTTTTTATTTCCATTATTTTAGGAGAGGGATCCAAAAAAAATATTGCTGAAATTTATGTCAAAGAGTGTTCTGCCTATGTTTTCCTCTAGGAGTGTTAGAGTATCTGGTCTTAACATTTAGGTCTTCAATCCATTTTGAGTTTATTTTTGTATGTGGTGTTAGAGAATGTTCTAATTTCATTCCTTTACATGTAGCTGCCAGTTTTCCCAGCACCACTTATTGAACATGCTGTCTTTTCTCCATTGTATATTCTTGCCTCCTTTGTCATAGATTAATTGACCATAAGTGTGTGGGTTTATTTCTGGGCTTTCTATAAGCATGCCCATTCTGGCCACTTTTATTCAACATACATTTGGAAGTCCTAGCCACAGCAATCAGAGAAGAAAAAGAAATAAAAGGAATCAAAAATTGGAAAAGAAGTAAAACTGTCCCTGTTCACAGATGATATGACACCATACATAGAAAATCCTAAAATACTACCAGAAAACTATTGATACTACAGTCATCAACGAATTTGGTAAAGTTTCAGGATATAAAATTAATACACAGAAATCTGTTGCATTTTTATACACAAACAACAAAAGATCAGAAAGAAAAATTAACTATATCACATCTTATACACTGGAATATTACTCAGCCATAAAAAAAAGAATGAAATAATGCAATTTGCAGCAACATGGATGGACCCAGGGGTTATCATAGTAAGTGAAGTAAGTCAGACAGAGAAATATATAATTAATATGTGGAATCTTAAAATAAATGATACAAATGAACTTATATACAAAACAGAAATAGACCCACAGACAGAAAACAAACTTATGGTTACCAAAGGGAAAGGGTGGGGGAGGGATAAATTAGGAGTTGGGGATTAACATAAACACACTACTATATATAAAATAGTTAACCAACAAGGACCTACTGTATAACACAGGGAACTCTACTCAATATTCTGTAATAACCTACAAGGGAAAAGAGTCTAATATATACATATGTGTAACTGAGTCACTTTGCTGTACATCTGAAACTAACACAGCATTGTAAATCAACTATACTTCAATTTAAAAAAAGAAAGAAATTAAGAAAACAATCCAATTTGCCACCACATTAAAAAAAAAAAAACCTAGGAATAAACCTACCTAAGGAAGCAAAAGACCTGAAAACTATAGATGCTGATGAAAGAAATCAAAGATGACACAAACAGATGGAAGGATATTCCGTATTCTTGGATTAGAAGAATCAATATTGTTAAAATGACCATACTGCCGAAAGCAATCTACAGATGCAATGCAACCCCTATCAAATTACCAATGGCATTTTTCACAGTATCAGAAAAAAAGTTCTTTTAATTTCTATGGAAACACAAAAGACCTTGAAGAGCCAAAATAATCTTGAGAAAGAAGAGTGGAGCCAGAGGAATCATGCTCCCTGACTTCAGACTATACTACAAAGCTACAGCCATCAAAACATTATGGTAGTGGCATAAAAACAGATATTTAAATCAATGGAACAGGATTTACCACAATTTTCTTTTTAATTTAAATTATACAAGGGGGCTTCCCTGGTGGCACAGTGGTTGGGGGTCCGCCTGCTGATGCAGGGGACGCGGGTTCGTGCCCCGGTCCGGGAGAATCCCACATGCTGCGGAGCGGCTGGGCCCGTGAGCCATGGCCGCTGGGCCTGCACGTCTGGAGCCTGTGCTCCGCAACGGGAGAAGCCACAGCAGTGAGAGGCCCGCATACCGCAAAATAAATAAATTAATTAATTAATTAATTAATTATACAAGGTCCCAGGTGTTGCTGATTCTGCTGGTCTTGGGACCACACTGAGTAGTGAGGCTGCAGTACAGAGAAAAACTGTGTGTGAGTTCCTTAGGAGATGAGAAAATATCTTTTTATTTTTATAAACTAGCAGCCACATCATATAAGCTCAAAATTTGTTTCAATGAATTCATGAAGGAATAGGTAAATAAATATAATCTAATAGGGTAACTATGAATTGTAATACAAGTCAGAATGCTTCAATGAACATAATACAGCTTTGAGCAAAGTTCAGAAGGAAATCAGAGAAGGAGGTGATTATTTACAGGTAACGACAGTGAGATAATTAAATGAATGCTTTTCATATAGGATTAGTCAATGAATATTTGTTGTGCAAATGTGCCATTGACATCGAAAAGATTTATTTTACTTATTATAATTACTAACTCAGCTAACTAAAAAATATTATGGGACTAAACAATAGAAAACTGGGTATATAGACACTACCCATCTTTAAAAAGAGTGTTTTTTTAGATTTCATATATGTGCATTAGCACATGGTATTTGTTTTTCTCTTTCTGACTTACTTCACTCTGTATGACAGATTCTAAGTCCATCCACCTCACTACAAATATCTCAATTTCATTCCTTTTTATGGCTGAGTAATATTCCATTGTATATATGTGCCACATCTTCTTTATCCATTCATCTCTCGATGGACACTTAGGTCACTTCCATGTCCTGGCAATTGTAAATAGTGCTGCAATGAACATAGTGGTACATGAATCTTTTTGAACTATGGTTTTCTCAGGCTATATGCCCAGTATTGGGAGTGCTGGGTCATATGGTAGCTGTATTTTTAGTTTTTTAAGGAACCTCCATATTGTTCTCCAAGGTGGCTATATCAATTTACATTCCCACCAACAGTGCAGGAGGGTTCCCTTTTCTCCACACCCTCTCCAACATTTATTGTTTATAGATTTTTTAATGATGGCCATTCTGACCCATGTGAGGTGATATCTCATTGTGGTTTTGATTTGCATTTCTCTAATGATTATTGATGTTGAGCATCTTTTCATGTGTTTGTTGGCAATCTGTATGTCTTCTTTGGAGAAATGTCTATTTAGGTCTTCCGCCCATTTTTGGATTGGGTTATTTGTTTTTTTGATATTGAGCTGTGTGAGCTGCTTGTATATTTTGCAGATTAATCCTTTGTCAGTTGCTTCATTTGCAAATATTTTCTCCCATTCTGAGGGTTGTCTTTTGGTCTTGTTTATGGTTTCCTCTGCTGTGCAAAAGCTTTTAAGTTTCATTAGGTCCCATTTGTTTATTTTTTATTTTATTTCCATTACTCTAGGAGGTAGGTCAAAAGATCTTAAAAAAACAGTACTGATGAACCTAGTGGCAGGGCAGGGAAAAAGACGCAGACGTAGAGAACGGGCTTGAGGACAAGGGGAAGGAGAAGCTGGGACAACGTGAGAGAGTAGCATTGACATATATACACTACCAAATGTAAAATGGTTGGCTAGTGGGCAGCTGCTGCATAGCACAGAGAGATCAGCTAGATGCTTTGTGACGACCTAAAAGGGTGGGATAGGGAGGATGGGAGGGAGGCTCAAGAGGGAGGGGATATGGGGATATATGTATACTTATAGCTTATTCACTTTGTTGTACAACAGAAACTAACAACATTGTAGAGCAATTATACTCCAATAAAGATATAAAAAATAACGATAAAAAAATTTTTAAAAAGAAAAGCCATCTGAGAACTAAAAATAAATAAATCTAAATTGTAGCGAACTAAAAAAAAATGTTTAATTTTAAAAAAAAGTGTTTATTTGGCTCAATGAATTTTCTTTGCTCACTTTGTTACCCAAGTACAGTATGACAAGAACACAGTGTGCTTTACCTGGAAATTCACCATTGTTGTAATCAGATATTAAGGCGTGATCAGAAAATAAGCTTAGCAAAACACGGTTCTGAAAGAGCAGTTAGTTATTTGTTGAGGGGGGAAATTACACATAATTTTGGTGTAAATGAAGAGATCATGCACTTACCAAGGTAGGCCTAAATTGTTTTGGTTCCTTTTTATGAATTTATGAGTTTTATTATATAACTGTTAATTTCTATAAAGTGTAATGATTGATAGAGTTTAATTACTTACATATATGTTAAATAACTGGAGATGGTATAACATCAGTACAGCAATTATGAAGATTTCTTGTATGAAGTTATGACCATTGGTTTCCAAAACAGGAAGCATATGCCAATGTATATGTATCATGTCTTCCTTCTCAAGTGCTAAAACCATTTCTGACTCATTGTGATCATTTCTTCATGGAGAAACATACTATTTGAAAGTGTATTTTACAGGTTTTTACAGAGGCTTAGGAAGTATTTAATTAATTACTAATTTCACTCTAGAGTTTAAATTTGTATTTGTTATAATCATCCTAATATAGGTAATATGTTACATGGTCTAACAAATCAGATTGAGGCAAAAACATCTCTGCATATTTGCAATGAAATGATAGTTTATATTGATAATTGCAACTTAAGGCAAGCTAAGATCCTAAAGTATCATCTAAAGGAATAATACATTATGTTTAATATAATTTTAATAATGAGGTTTTTTACTATTCTAATTTTTAAGAGCGGTTAATTCATATATGATAGAAGCTCTAACTGCCTTACATTTGGTGAACTAAAAACCTTAGTCCTTCAAGCTGCTGGCTAACAGAAACTACTGCATCAGTTTTTTTTACAGAGAAAACTAAGCAATAGTTAATTTAAAGATATTCATCAGTAACAATAAAATCAGGGTCAGAGTGGAATAAAATCTAACGTTCTGGGAAAACATGCATTGTTCATGGAGTCTGGATTTCCTCCTTTTATTCCATTTCTAGAATTTTATTAGCTCCAAATCTAAGCCCAGAGTTAAGCAAAGAAGTTATAAATTCATAAAAAACTCTGAGTTGGTGAGTTAGGTAACCAGAAACTTTATTTGGAGTGGGGGGTGGTGGGGGCAGGGTGAAATTCAGAAGCATGCTTTTTTAGAAGCTGTTAGGGATGTAAAGAATGCTTTATATCGACTAAGTGATAAAAATTCACATCATCATGATATACTTGTTAATATTTTATTTCAGAAGAGTTACATTGTAAATAAGATGGCAAATTCTGAAAGAGTTGAAGAAATGCAAGAAAATTATCAGAGAAATAGGTAAGCTTTGCCTAAATTCTACAAAAACTGTTCTGCAACTTCAAATACACCTTACCCTTTTCTCAGCTGTAGCAAAAATGTTTATAGTTTTTTTCCAAAAATAGCAGGGCTGTTTGCATTTTGCTGGACTTCAACATAATCAGTGTTATAAGTGGTTTAATAGTAAATTTAGGAAGTGTAATACCTGCAGGATTTACTGATTTAGTATTTACTTCAGATATTTATTCTTCTGAATTTCTTATAGTTTACCAGCATATGGAGAGAAAATACTTGAATATTTATATTTTAATTCTCCATGAATCCTTCATTCCATGTGGTACATAACAAAATATTGGATTCTGATTATTTTTTCAGTAAATAGGTGTCTATGTGTGTGTTCGTATGTGTGTTATAAAATTTCCTACACCTATAATTCATTAATTTAGAGATTTAAAATGGAAATGATTTAAAATCTTTAATTTCCACTTTTACCATAATAATTGTGTTACGTTTTGATGTATAAACTGTAAAACGGTAGTGAACCCCTCTAGATCACTAGTTATTTAATATTCCTGAAACAAAATTTATCAAAACAAGATAACTTACTAGGTCTTAAGCTTTAAAATCCACATCTGGGTAGGGAGAAGGGGTTGTAGCCTTTATAATCTTGAAGGAATATTTTTTTGTCATCTATGAATCATCTCAGAGAAAGCTGGCCCAATACATAAGTAAATTATTAACTTCAGATGCAATAAAATTAAGTGACTTGTCATTTATCAAAGCCACCAGAACAATATGTTATAAAGCTGAAGAAAAGACTTGGAAGTTCATCCTTCTGTGACGTCTCTCTTGGAAAATTTAATCTGATCCCCTCCACCCTTCTTTTAAAGTTTCATAATCTTATATGTATGTGTGTCTGTGTGTGTGTGTGTGTGTGTGTGTGTGTGTGTGTAATTGACAGATTACAGGTTTCTCTGAAATCAATGGACAAAAATTTACATTCTTCATTTGGAACTCCTTGAAATGTGAGCTAAGAAATGAAATTTTCAATGGGGGACAAAATTCTCAGTACATTTGTTTAATGTGTGTTTAATAGAACTTCTTTCATTTAAACCTCTCAGTTGCTCTTGAGTAATTTGTTACAAAGGGTTTGAAAATTCTAATCTACCACCTCATACCCATTAGGAAGGCTACTATTACAAAAATAGTAATAAAATGAAACAGAAAATATGAAGTGTTGTTGAGGATACAGAGAAATTGGAACACTTGTGCAGGGTTGGTGGGAATGTAAAATGATGCACCTACTATGGAAAACAGTATGGTGATTCCTCAAGAAATTAAAAATAGAATTACCACATGATCCAGCTTTTCTACTCTTGGATACAAAAGAATTGAAAACAAGGACTTAGAGAGATATTTGTATACCCATATTCATAGCAGCGTTATTCACAATAGCCAAAAAGTAGAAGAAACCTAAGTGTTCATTGCTGGTGAATGAATGAACAAAGTGTGGGATATATATATACACACACACAATGGAATAGTATTCAGCCTTAAAAAGGAGGAAAATTCTGACATGTGCTACAACATGGATAAAACTTGAAGACATTATGCTAAGCGAGATAAGCCCTTCAGAAAAAAAACAAAATACTGTATGATTCCACTAAAATGAAGTACCTATAGAAGTCAGATTCCTAGAGACAGAAAGTACAATGGTGATTGCCAATGGCTACGGGGGAGGAGTTATTTAATGGGTATAGAGTTTCAGTTTGGCAAGATGAGAGTTCTATGGGTGGGTGATGGTGAAGGTAGCACAACGGTGCGATTGTACTTAATACCACTGAACTACACACTTAAAAATAATTAAGATGGTAAGTTCTATGTTATGTGTCTTTTATCACAATAAAAAAAAAATTCTACTCCAGATGTGTGTCTTCAGTTGTTACCTAAATAATGTAGAGACAACCAGTGATGACTTAAACTTTCCCAGTGATTATACTAAAAATCTTTGTACTGTCTATCATTAAGTTTGCTTTTAAAATGTCAGTGTTGATATAAACTGGTTACCAATGAGTGAAATTTGACACTTCAACACAATTTTAATTAGAAAATTTTGCAGATTATATTCACATGGTAATCTTTCCATTGTAAACATTTGTTTTCCAGAAAACTGCAAGAACTGCCCAAAGTAAGACAGCAAGTTGTTGGACCTATTGAGAAAGTAAGTGAAATTAGTTAGAAAATATGTCTATGTATCAGAAAATTTTAGAGAATTGTCAGGAGTGCATAGAATGATTGTTTTTGTTTGATAATTTACATCTATTTGGGGAAAAGGGGAATTTTAAGAAAAGAATTCATTAAACTATTATTTCCAATAGGAAAAATATCAATATATATAAATAACCCATAAGTTCCACAATAAGAGATAATAAAAATAACAATATCCATACAATGATCCAATTTTGCCCAAAAAAGCATGTATATGTGTGTATGTGTGTGCAGGCAAGTGTGTGTGTGTGTGTGCTGCATAAATGTTATCAGAGGTTATTTCTCAGTAGTGGGGAATTATGAGTGACTCTTGCTATTGTATGTTTACATTTCAGTACTTTCCAATGATAATACATTGAAATGAGTTGCCTTTATTATTTTTAAAATGTTATAAATCCTTTTAAAAAAATTACATAAATATTTTATAAATCCTATGCATCAAAAAGTGTGGCAGCACAATTCTTTGGGACTATGTTCAAGGAACATTTTCAGACGTGTTCCTAAAACATCACCTCCACCGACCCTAATCTCTATGTCAGTCTGGTTGTCATTGTCATTAGAAATACATAGGCAGCAGTGCCTGTTTTTTCAAAAGTCAAAAATTTAAAAACGGAAAGTAGCAGAGCATGACAAGCTTTACCAAGGAGATAACACACTATTCTAGGGAAAGGTGGAGGAGCAGATACCTTTTTATGGTCTGTAGTACTGAGTACAATGCTATGGCAGTTACTCCATAAATATTTATTAGCTATTGCATGAGTGAATGGAAAAACATGAAATTTTCTCAATATCCATTCATAAAATATGTACTAAGTTCCTTTTGCTGCTATTCAAATCTAATTTTATTTCAATACCTTATATGTTTTATCTTGACCTCTCTCAGTAAGATAAGTAATCCACTTTTTCAAGTTTTGTTCATGTTTTGGTTTTGGAATAGTGCTGTAGGGACCCATTATAGCATAGAATACAAAGCATTTACTATTTGACTTTCAGGCATTCCTTTCTCATTCCAAACAACCTTAAAATTATCATAGACCCTTACTTACAGGATAGATGTTGTCCTGGATACAAAAAATTTGAGGAATTTAAAATAAGGATGAAAAATATGATTCATTACATTTGGTGAACTAATTTTTACTAGATAGTTACTGTTCTCTGCACTTAGTTGTGTCATTGATGTTACGTTGATACACCTAGGGCACTGAAAATTTGAAGATCAACTTTCATAAGGCAAGATATTTCATTAAGCCAAGATATTGTCATTACAGACTTTTCAAATATCATAATTTATTTCAGAATCAACCAAATGGAAGGAAGTTTCTGATTTATATGCACAACTGACCTGACTTGTGTCACAGATCTACAATTTGTACTTATTTTTCTACCTTATTTTTCAATAGTTTCTCCAGAGTACATTGTAAATCCTTAAGATCAGGGGCTTTTTTTTACTTAATATATAAATACTTATCCATGATCTTATACATTTATTTGGCCTCTTAATTTGTAAAATAACATTTACTTGATGGCAAAAACTGTAGGTTGGTTTTTGGTGTTTGTTTTTAACAGCTGTCATGCTACCATGTTTTATTTGTTTTCCTCAGTTTCGCTTTGCTGATGGACTGGACATCACACTCATGATCCTAGGATTACTAGCATCACTAGTAAATGGGGCCTGTCTTCCTGTAATGTCACTGATTTTAGGAGAAATGAGTGACAGCCTTATCAGTGGATGTCTAGTCAAAACCAACACAAGTGAGTACAATATTTACTTTTCTATATTGCTAGGGACTCAAAAGCATTAAATAAAACAAACATTAAACTCATAATACAGATTATTTTCTTGTCAAACAATATCTATATAATATTTAAGTCATTTTTTCTTCTGTATTGCCAGGGACCAAAGAACCAAAATCTGTATTTGTCAAAATTCTTCAAAGAAACAGAACCAATACAATGTGTGTGTGTGTGTCTGTGTGTCTGTGTGTGTGTTCATGTAGAGAGAGAGGGAGAGAGAGACAGATTTTAAGAAATTGGTTCACACAATTATGGAAGCTGGCAAGTCCAAAATCTGTAAGGTGAGTTGGCAGGCTGGAGACCATCTGTACCCTATTTGACTTTTTTTTTTTTTTTTTTTTTTTTTTTTTGCGATACGCGAGCGTCTCACTGTTGTGGCCTCTCCCGCTGCAGAGCACAGGCTCGGGATGCACAGGCTCAGCGGCCATGGCTTACGGGTCCAGCAGCTCCACGGCATGTGGGATCTTCCCTGACCCGGGCATGAACCCGTGTCCCCTGCATCGGCAGGTGGACTCTCAACTACTGCGCCACCAGGGAAGCCCCCTATTTGACTTTAAATACTAATTCATACCCTCTTATTTTCCACCCAAAGCCTAATTTTTCAAATGCCCTAGTCTTGTTTAAGTGAATAAATCCATAGCTTCCATCTTCCATGTGTCTTCCTGTCTACACAGTTATTAATTTTTTGATATTTTAATGACAGAAGGTAACGATGCCACTTTGTTAAACAAATGGAACTGCCAATTCATTGAGCAGATATTTATTGATTGCCAAATAGGCAGTCTGTTTAGGAGTACTCCTTTGGTTAGGTTTGCTCTATAATTAATTGCTTTCAGTTTTAGATAGAATAGTCAATACATACCTGATTGATATTACTGAATTTTTATTTTGTTTTTGTTTAAGCCTTCTCCATGTTTCTCGAGTTTCATTGTGTGTTTTTTCAAATGTAATGAACACATAAAGAGGTTGATAAAGATTTAGATAAATGTGTGGATATTACTGGTATAACATATTATTAAAGAGAAGTGGAGATATTAAGGCATATGTCGTCAACCTTCTAGCATTTGTTTCCTAAAGAATAATAGAGGAAGATTTTTTTGCTCCTACCATTTAAAATATGAATAGTAACTATCATATTGATCAGAGGCCCATTTTTATGCCAGCACTGAACTTTCGCACATTCTACGTCTATTAATATAATCTCCAAAATGACATTATGTCATTTTAGTGTGACTGTAGGAACCACTTTTAGAAACAATATGTATTCTCTTTATTAAGTCAGTTAAATTTCATTAAAACTTTCTACTGAGTTTTAATACTTCTATGTCAATTCTGATATTTGTAATAAGCTGCTTTAAAAGTGCTTCCTGCCACAATTCCAAAAATGGAATAAAGGAAAAATGGTTGTTTGCACATAAATAAAGATCATAGACATCATCATATGTGATGATACTGTGGTTATGTAAGATACAAAGAACATGTTGTCTGCAATTTATTACAAATGTTTATTATGGCCATTTAAGAAAGAAAATTATGAGAGTTGATATCAACCACTGTTTTGTGCTTCTGGTAAAATTACAACCTTGGTATAGTAATTAATGTATGAAGTAGATTTTCCTAGAATATATATAGAAAAGTTTACATGGCAAACTGGTAAACCAAGGATTATTTAAATACCATTTTATGATGTTGCTATCCTTGTTATACCCAACAAATTTCGATGAGCTTCTTTTAAATTTTTCTTGTGACTCCTACCTCTACAACTTTCATTTGTGTTCTTGCTTTTCTTGGACCTTCTAAATTACTCCCTGGAGTATCTCAAACTGAATTCTAAATGCATAATTTTGACAGGAAAGGAAAATTCTATTACTATTACTTACGTACCTGTTACCCGAAATCAGAGATGTCCTAAAGAATTCTTTCCATGTATGAGCTACATGGTTAATATTTCCTTATAATTTTTCATGTTGCATGTGTGCTTCTTGAGACCAGAGAGAACAATTTCAAATTTTAGGTTAAAGAATAGAAAATAAGATGATCATTAACCAGTGTGTAGTCATTAAGTCCATTTTCTTGAGAAGGGACCATATTTGGTTTGGAGGGCTATGTATAAAAGACATCATGGCCAATTATAAATTTATTAATTTCCTTTATAATTAAAAAACTTTTTTACAGCAAATTATCGGAACTGTACTCAGTCTCAAGAGAAGGTGAATGAAGATATGATTGTGTAAGTCCAAATGAAATGTTAATATCATATTCATTGCATGCTGCTTTATTCAATATTTATAAGGAAGAAAACTGAAATGTTTGTCTGATCATTAATATTGCATATAAATGAGTAAAGCAAACATGTCCTCTTCTTTTGTTTGGTATAGAAAATATAATTACACAATTATAATTGTGTAACTATAATTTTTTCTCCTACTTGAAAGGTATATAAGTTCATATGCTTTCAGTTTTGACAAAATTGTCATCAATAGAAATGTTGTTTTGGGATTTGCATTTTTATATAAATTTTGTTTCCTAGAACTGAAGGTACATAACCTAGAGGTTAAATGACTACTTTTTCCTTTTTAAAATTTTTTTCTTACAAAACTTACAGAAAAATGCCACTTCTGTAAACTTTAAAAGCCAGGAAGATGTGTGCAACAAATAGTAAAATAAAAAAATAAATAAAAAGAGTAAAGTTTTATTCAGGCTAATTTTGGAGACTAATTATTCAGACTATTATAGTAAAGTTGTATTCAGACTACAAATTGTAAAGTCTGAAATAGATAATTTATAGGGACATTTTGTTTTTGTAGGCTTGTATATTAAGCAATATGCTTTCCTCTGTCACATGTGTTGAGTTTGTGCAAACTTACTGAGTATATTCGCTGGATTTCAGTAGTGTCTCACTGAAACTAACAGAGTCTTATCAGACCTAAGTGATCTCTTAATCTTTTCCCCAAAAACTGAAGCCTCCATCCTACGCAACCCCAAGAGACATCCATCACATTGTAGTGACACCCTCTGGGCCATAATTCTTGACCTTCCACACTGTTAGCCACAGCCTCATGTGACTACTTAATCTTCAATTAATTAAAATTAGATAAAATTTAAAATTCAGTTTCTCATTCTCAGTCACTTGCCAAGTGCTCAAGTCACATATGGCTGGCTGCCATATTGTACAGCACAAATATGGAACATTTTCTTCATCACAGAACATTCTATTGGACAGTGCTGCTCTGGACTACAGTGTGAATAATGCTGCCTCAAGTTGTGCTTTGCTGTAGTCTCAACTTTCTTTGAGGGAAAGTTTCTATTTTTTAGCACTTTTTACATAAAGTGTATTTATGTTGCATCTTTTAAAAATTCCTGATTAGGATCCAGGAACTGCCTTCTACTGAATTCTAGTTTTACAATATTAAAGCAGGGTTCCGATGTTACAATCATTAAGTATGAGTTTCTTACAAAAAAGTTTGGAACTTTTAAAAATAGGGGCATCTATCTTAAAAACAGATAATAAAAGGGAGAATAAGGTATGTCTATGTAATCTATGTATGGTTATTAAGAGATTACTAAACTTATAAGGAAACATTCTTAACATTTATAATGTTGTATTTGTTATGCTGTTGTTTCTCAAACCAGTGTACTGTTTTGGAAATATTTGAGGTATATGGTGAAGGAGGGTTCCATAGTCAAAATGGTTCAGAAAACACTGTATATGACAGCCTCCTTGGATACACTTAGGACAGATAAGCATACTTAAGGCTCAATTTAATCAAAGTTTTCCAAACCTGTTTGACTATGGAAACTAAACATCCTGCTGAGCTAATGTTTTGATGAACACATTTCTGGGAAACCTTGTTTTATATAACTTCTTTGATGGGGATAAGATAATACCTCTTATATCTATAATAATCAAGAACTGAAAAAATTTATTTTACCTATTTTCCAAATACAATGACTTATGGTTTTCTGTAATTTTAATGTTTTAATGTTGTCTGTGCCTTTGTCTTACTTATCAAACAATTATTCTGAAAATAAGATTCCTCCTTTGCAATCAATCCCCATTTCCACCCCAGACCCAAGCAACTTCTTATCTGCTATCTTTAAAGCTTTGCATTTTTTAGACATTACGTGTGCTTGGAAACATACATGTAGGGTTTTGCACCTGGCTTCTTTTATTAAGTGTAATGATTTCGAGGTTCATCCATGTTATGATGTATATCAGTAGTTTATTCCTTTTTATTGCTTAATAGTAATCCATTGCAAGGATATATCATATTTTGTTTATCTGTTCACCAGATGATGGATTTCTGGAGTGTTTCCATTTCTTTGCTATTTAAAAATAATGAATCTATGAACATTGATATATAAATCTTTGTGTGGACATATGTTTTTATTTCTCTTGGGTAGATACCTAGGAGTAGAATTGCTGGGTCACATGGTAAGTTTATGTTTACCTTTTAAGAAACTGCCAAACTGTTTTCCAAAGTGGATATATCATTTTACTTTCCCACCACAATGTGTAAGTGTTCCAGTTTCTCCACATCTTCACCAACACTTGTTATTGTCTTTTTTATTATAGCTATTGTGTAGGTATGACGTGGTATCGTATTGTGACTTTAATTTGCATTTCCCTAATGAGCATTTTTTTATTTACTTTTTAAGCATTCACATATTTCTTTGGTGAAGCGCATATTCAGATATTTTGCCTATTTTATTGTGTTGTTTGTCTTAATGTTGAATTCTGAATGTTCTTTGTAAATTCTAGATACAAGTTCTTTGTAAGATATATGATTGGCATATATTTTCTCCTAATGTGTGGCTAGTCTTTTCAGTTTCTTAAAGATTTCTTTTGAAACAGAGAAGTTTTAAATTTTGATTAGGTACAGTTTACCAGGTGTTTATTTTATGGATTTTCCTTTTGGATTTAAGAATTCTTTGCATAGGATCGTGAAGATTCTCGTCTACATTTTCTTCTAGAAATTTCAACATTTTAGCTCAGACACTTAGGTCTATGATCCATTTTGAGTTCATTTTTGTGACTGTTGTGAGGTAAGGGCCTCACTTCTTCTTTGCACTTCTTTTTTTCATTTGTCCCAAGACTGTTTCTTGAAAAAACTATTTTTTCTACATTGAATTGCCTTGGCACCTTTGCTAAAAATCACATGCCCATAAATGTAAGGGCTAGCTTCTGTTCTCTCATTTTTGTTGCATTTATTGACAGTCTATCCTTATGCTGGTATCACACTGCCTTGAGTACTATAGTTTTAGAGTTTAAATAAATAAATAAATTTTTAAAAATCAGGAAGTGAAAGTCCCCCAACTTCAATCTTCTTTTTAGACATTTCATTTCCACATATATTTCTACACATATTTTGGGATTACTCTTCAAATTCTGCAAAATAGCCTGCTGGGATTTTGACAGGGATTAATTGAATCTATAGATTAATTTGGGCAGATTGTCATCTTAACAACATTGAGTCTTCCAATTCATTTATTCAGATCTTCCTTAATTTCTGCCAACAATATTTTGTAGTTTTCGGTGTACAAGTCTTTATTTTCTCCTTTGCATTTGATCTTTAACCCAGTTTTCTCTTACAATATTGCAAACATTTTCCCCACAACATTAAAAAAAGTTCAGTAAGATTTCTATTAAACCTATAGTGTTCTATGCTGTCCTTGAACAGTCCCTCTTATTAGAAAACAGTCAGTTATCGTTATTGTAATAATTATGTTCTATTAAAGTCATCATGAACACTGAATGAGCAAATACTGAACCATTGCTTCCTGGTTTCTGTGAACCTCCAGTCACAACATTTTCATCAATCGATTATCATTGAACTCACGGTCAACAGCACTATAACTCATGTCTGAACGGCGCTTAACTAACACATGTATTTTCATGTGCCATAGGGCACATCACTGCTTCCTTGGACTTAGGAACACTAGACAGCACTTCAGCATGCTTCTTGAGAGTCGTTTTAAACAGTGAAAACATCAACAAAAGGCACAAAAATTAGAAAAACTTGCCACTACCTAGATGACAAAATGACACTTGTTTACAGTATGAGGGCACAAACAAAAAAGCAGAGTGTTGCCTTGTTCAGCCTGAGCTGGGAGTACCTGTGTTGGGTGACTCAAAATTTTTGCCACTCTACACATGTCCATAAATAATAATGAAAACAAAAAAAATTGATTTTTGGATTACAAATAAATTTCATTGAGCAGGCACATTTGCCAACACAGAATCTGGGAATAATGAGACTCAAGTGTATGGTCCTCTGTGCTTTTCTTGGTACTTTACTCTCCTGGATTTCCAACTACCTCATTGGCCACTTCTCAGCTTTCTTTACTGGCTTTTTGCCTTCATCTTAAACTCTACCATGTTTGGAGAGTCCCTGAGCTCAGTCCTTTGTCCTCTTTTTTATCTATACTTTATTCTGTGTCTCTGTGGATGATCTCAGCCAATACTTTGTTTTAATTGCCACCTATAAGCTGGTGACTTCCAAATTTCCATCTCCAGCCTATACCCCTCTCCAGCACTTCAGTCTCTCATTTTCAACTTCTTACTTGATAACCACTTTGATGTTTAATATGCATGTCAGACTTATGTCTAAATCAAAACACTTGATATCTCCTGCAAATCTGTCCCTGTCTCAGTCTCCCACATCTGTAAATGGCACCCCATTCACTTAGTTGCTGAAAACAAAATCTAAGGAGTTATCCTTACTTTCTTCCCTTCCTGCATTCCTCACATCCATTACATTAGCAATTCTTGTTTGTTGTTGTATTTCCAAAGTATATCTAGAATCTGTCTGCTTCTTGGCAATCAGCTTCTACCATCTACATCCAAGCCTCCATCCTTCTCACCTTGACCACTGCAATAACCTCCTAAGTAAACTGTCTGTTTTGCTTTGTTGTAACCTCCATCCATTCTCCACAGAGGACCCAGACTAATATTTTTAAAAGTTGAATAGATAAGAACATTCTACGCTTAAATGGTCTTCTGTTTCTCTTGGAAGAAAACCTGTACAACGCACCATAACTAAGAGCCCTATGATATGCCAAATTCTCCAGCCTCATAATTTCATAACTCTTTGGACTTTTTTTCTTCTGGGAACATGCTAAGCTCTTTCCTGCCTCTGACCTTATTACTTGCTGTTCTCTGTCCCTGGAATGCTCTTCTTGCGTTTTTATGGCTGGCTCCATTTCTCCTTTTGGATCCCAGCCATAATATCATTTCCTCAAAGAAATTTTTCTTAATCACTCTTTTTATCTTCACTAGCTCTCCCAACTCACCTTTACCCACCAGTTATTCCATGACTTATCACCCTGTTTACTTTCCACATAAAACAACCTAAAATTCTTTTTCTTTGTGTGTTGTCTGTCTCTTCACACAGGAATGTAAACTCTTCATGAATAGGGACTTCTTATCTTGCTCTTGACTGTATTTATTTCTAGAACTTCATACTAGTGGACACCCAGTATAGGTTTATTAAATGATTACATTTTTTTCTTTTTAACTGAAGTAACATTGGTTTATAACGTTATATAAGTTTCATTTAATTATAATGAAACATTATAATTCAACTTCTGTATATACGACAGCATACTCACCACCAAAAGTTTAGTTTCCATTCATCACCACACAGTTGACCCCCTTCACCCATTTCACCCTCTTACCGTTCCCTTCCCCTCTGGTAATCACTACTCTGTTCTCTGTATCTATGTGTTAGTTTTATTTTTGCTTTGTTTGTTCATTTATTTTGCTTTTTAAAAATATTCCATATATGAGTGAAATCATGCAGTATTTGTCTATCCCCATCTGACTTATTTCACTTAGCATAATATCCTCAAGGTCCATCCATGTTGCTGCAGATGGAAAGATTTTTTCTTTTTTATGGCTGAGTAGTATTCCACTGTGTGTGTGTGTGTGTGTGTGTGTGTGTGTGTGTGTGTGTGTGTACCACATCTTCTTTAGCCATTCATCCATCGGTGGGCACTTAGATTGTTTTCATATCTTGGCTTTATATATTTTTGGATGTAAATAATGCTGTAATGAATGTAGAGGTGCATATATCTTTTCAAATTAGTGGTTTTGACTTCTTCAGATAAATACCCAGATTGGAATAGCTGGATCATATGATAGTTGTATTCTTAATTTTTTGAGGAATCTCCATACTGTTTTCCATAGTGGTTTCACCAATTTAAATTCCCACCAGCAGTGCACAAGGGTTCCCTTTTCTCCACATCCTCGCCAACACTTGTTATTTCTTGTCTTTGTATAATAGCCATTCTGATGGAAGTGAGGTGATATCTCATTGTGGGTTTTTTTTTTTTTTTTTTTTTTGCGGTACACGGGCCTCTCACTGTTGTGGCCTCTCCCGTTGCAGAGCACAGTCTCTGGACGCACAGGCTCAGTGGCCATGGCTCACGGGCCCAGCCACTCCGCGGCATGTGGGATCTTCCCGGACTGGGGCATGAACCCGTGTCCCCTGCATCAGCAGGCAGACTTCAACCACTGCGCCACCAGGGAAGCCCTCATTGTGGTTTTGATTTACATTTCCCTGATGATTAGTGATGTTGAACATCTTTTCATGTGTCTCTTGGCCATCTGTATGCATTCTCTGGAAAAATGTCTACTGAGATCCTCTGCCTATTTTTTAGTTGGGTTGTTTGTTTTTTTGTTGTTGATTTTTATGAATTCTTTATATATTTTGGATGTTAACCCTTTATTGGATATATGACTTGCAGATATCTTCCTCCGTTCAGTAGGTCATCTTTTCATTTTGTTGATAATTTCCTTTGTTGTGCAAAACTTTTTAGTTTGGTGTAGTCCCATTTGTTTATTTGAAAGGTTGTCTGATTCTAAGAATTTATCCATTTCTTCTAGATTGTCCAATTTGTTAGCAAATAGCTGTTCGTTATATTCTCTTATAATCCTTTGTATTTCTGTGGTATCTTGTGATTTCTCCTCTTTTGTTTCTGATTTTGTTTATCTGAGCCTTCTCTTTTTTCTTAGTGAGTCTAGCTAAAGGTCTGTCCATTTCGTTTATCTTTTCAAAGAACCAGCTCTTAGTTTCATTGATCTTTTCCATTGTCTTTTTAGTCTTTATTTCATTTATTTCTGCTCTGATTTTTATTATTTCCTTCCTTCTACAGACTTTGGGCTTCATTTGTTTTCTTTTTCTAGTTCCTTTAGGTGTTAAGCTAGATTGTTTATTTGAGATTTTTCTTGTTTATAGGCCTACTTCCCCTTAGTACCCCTTAGTATTGCATTTGCTGCATTCCATAGATTTTGGTATGAAATGACTACATTTCTTATCTGGTCTCCTACTGGTAGCTATTTAGAATGTTTTCAAGTTTATGTATTATAATTAATGCTATAATGAACAGTAATTTAGATTAATCTTTGTACATATTTCCTTAGGGTAAATTCCTTAAGTTGAATTTTGGATTTTAAGTATATGTATTTAAAGAGTTTTATAAAATGCTTTTGACTACTATCATTTCTTTACCCTCCTTTTCCACATACAGCTATCATAATTACATCAATGTAACATTTTCAAATGAAAGTATTAAACATATGGACAGAAGCTATAAGTAGCGAATATGTTTTGAAATGCTAATCTTTGCTAATAGTATAAGAGAGACATACTCTAAACGTCTTACAAGGGTAACCTAGATTCCTACATCAGCATACTTCAGTCTTTCTCATGGTGGTTTATTTTTAGTTATCTTATAGGCTTTAGCCCAAATACTCTTAATCAAATATTATGACAGATTTCATTTTTTTGGTAACAAGGGAAAAAAGTTGTGCTTCAGTCTCACTAAAATTTCCAATAATCTTTTTTTCAGGTTGATCCTGTATTATGTTGGAATAGGAGTTACTGCCTTGGTTTTTGGCTACATACAGATTTCCTTTGGGGTTATGACTGCAGCTCGACAGACCAAGAGAATTCAAAAACAGTTTTTTCATTCAATTTTGTCTCAGGACACCAGCTGGTTTGACAGTTGTGGCATCGGTGAACTTAATACTCGCATGACTGAGTAAGAGGATGGATATGCATTTTATCAACTTTGTTCTCATATATGATGTATAAATGACTTAACTGCATTTATTTTCTTGTTTCAATGACATCAACAAAATCAATGATGGTATTGGAGACAAGATTGCTCTGTTGTTTCAAAACATGTCTACTTTTTCGGCTGGCCTGGCGATTGGTTTGGTGAAGGGCTGGAAACTCACCCTGGTGACTCTGTCCACATCACCTCTTATAATTGCTTCAGCAGCCATGTTTTCTAGGGTAGGCAAGATGACTAATGTAGTGTTAACTGGAAGCAGGAATGTGAACTAGATATTTTACTGAGTTTGTATAAAAAAGAAGGCATTTCTATTTTTTTTTCCTGTGTCCCAAAATAGGAAGGAATATTAACTACCTTTCTATCTTCAAGTTATTTGGCTACAGTGAGGTTTGGTTTTAATACCTTACTAACATTTTAAAACATTCCACTTCATTTAGAACCTAATGCAGTTTCAAATAATAGCATGGATAAAGCTTTATGCTGTTATACATTGAATGCTGGGAAAGCCTTGTGTTGTCTAAATTCCCAGATAAATGTGTTTCAATTCATTTCACTAGAACAGAATGAGACAATCCTAAAACAGTAAACACCTGAGCTATTATGTGACTATTTTATGTCAGCCATTTCAAGTTTATATTTTTATAAAGCTCTGAATTAACATTTAAAATGTCTGCTAATGTATATTTTTATGTAGTATGTAAATCTGTTTCAATTTTTTAAAACAAACTTTGTATTTACATTTAAATTATATTTTTAGCACTGTTATACTGTATTAATCTTAATCTCTTTACAAGATATTAATCTATTTACAGCCTGGTTTTGAAACCAATGCTCTTTGTGCAAGGCAAAATATATATATCTCTGCCAATATAGTTCTACCAATGTGTATACCCATTTCCTAGATTGGAGGCACAGTGTATTCTTAAGAGATGGAGTTTTGTTTTGTTTTGGGGTTTTTTTGGAGTTAAAAAATTTTCAAAGCCAGTTGTTCTTTATGGAAGTCAAAGCCATAAAATTCGCTGAGTTTATTTGCTAGCAACATACAAATTCAACCAAATAAGAATTTTCAGCAACAAAAATATTCTGTGTTTGAATAATTCCTTCACAATAGACTTGTGTGTATAGACAGCAGATCTTTATTTAGTGTGACTTCTAGTGTTGACCTTGTAACCCTTGTCAAAATCTTCATCCCCAGCTTATTTGAAATGAGGACCCCTCAGTAGGAAGATTACCCACAATATGTTACTAAAATCAGAGCCTTAACTGCCCAAGAAGTGAAGTGGACAATGAGATTTAAAAGGACAGCAGTGGGGAAACTAAAGTCTGCTATTGTTGTTAACTAATTGCAAGTAGGAAGCAAGTAAAGTCAAAATTATCTAAATGACTAAAGAAGCCAGGCTGGATGGTTTCTAGCATCCTTCAGTTCAATTTAATTGGGCAAACACATATTGAATACTGGCTATGTACAAGGTTTTGTGCTATGTGCAGCTTCCCCTCCAGTGATAGCTGTCTTTATTAAGTGAAATCAGTAAATAATGAGTATTACTCAGTTTATACTACCTTCTGCTTAAACAAACATCTGTGCATGTCTTACATAAAATTAGTTCCAATTATGTGGAATGTATTTTGAAAATGGATAGATTTGTTATGTGAGCAAGCTGTAGTTACAGACTCACAACTCTGAAGACAATTTCCTTTCTTCCTTTCATTGAATTCTTATGCTAATTACTAAATTAAATCTTTTACCAATTAAAGGAATAGTAAGTGGGGTGTATAATAAAGAAAAAGGCACATTCTGTATTAAAATTTTTGATAAATCTGGTAAACCTGACTAATATCACCAAGAATGATAGTCTCCTCTCTCTCTCTCTCTCTC
Organism: Orcinus orca; assembly: GCF_937001465.1. Lineage (NCBI taxonomy): Eukaryota > Metazoa > Chordata > Mammalia > Artiodactyla > Delphinidae > Orcinus > Orcinus orca. The sequence continues at coordinate 72,792,348 of NC_064567.1, forward strand.
TCTAAAATCTCACATTTTACTATGTGGCGATACAGCATTTACTAGGCAGGCTGCATTATGTAGTATTAGTTTCAGGAGTCATATTCCTCTTCGTGCCACAACTCTGTGACTCATACTCTCTGGAAGTCTTGTTTTTTACATAATAACAAATCAAATCAAGTCACATCAGGCACACTGATTTCCAGGGTGCACATAAAAAGAACTGTGGCCCTAATATCCTTCTCCAAATCAAATTTTTCCAAATTGTATTAATATAGATACTCATTTTCTAAGCTTTTAAAAGCACAGAGAAAAAACAGTGAAGCTCTATTAGAAGGAAAAATAGAGATTTAGACTCTGTTCACTGTGGTGAGACTTTAAAAAGTCAATACCCGTGACCATTGGTTTCCTCATTTGCAAACTGATGGGGTTAGAATAAGTGATAAGTACCTTTTCAATAGTAAAATTTTGTTATTCTAGATTCTACCTGAATTGAATTCTTTGCACCTGGTTACTACCCCAGGTTTTTTTTTTTTTTTTTCTGATAATCAATCACACTTTAATTTTTTACTGGGGTATAATTTACAATGTTGTGTTAGTTTCAGGTGTAAAGCAACATGAATCTGTTATACATATACATATATCCACTCTTTTTTAGCTTCTTTTCCCATATAGGCCATTACAGAGTATTGAGTAGTGTTCCCTGTGCTATACAGCAGGTCCTCATTAGTTATCTATTTTATATATAGTAGTGTGTATGTGTCATTCCCAATCTTCCAATTTATCCCTCCCTTCCCCTTCCCCCTTGGTAACCCTAAGTTTATTTTTTATCTGTAACTCTACTTCTGTTTTGTAGATAAGTTCATTTGTTGCCTTTTTTTAGATTCCACATATATGTGATATCATATGATATTTGTCCATCCCAGGTTATTCTTTGGTTAACTGTGGTCTTTGTTTATTACAGATAGTTATCTCATTGTCCAGTAAGGAATTAAATGCTTATTCCAAAGCTGGGGCTGTAGCAGAAGTCTTGTTATCAATCTGAACAGTCATAGCCTTTGGGGCCCAGGAAAAAGAAATTCAAAGGTCTGTTCCTTTAATTATGATAATATCTGCTTGGTTTTATTTTCCCCCAAGGCTATCATATTGTGTTTTGTCTTTTTAAGGTATACTCAGAATCTAAAAGATGCAAAGAATGTTGGCATGAAAAAAGCTATAGCTTCGAAACTCTCTCTTGGTGCTGTGTACTTGTTTATGAATGGAACCTACGGACTTGCTTTTTGGTATGGAACCTCCTTGATTCTTAGTGGAGAACCTGATTACACCATCGGAACTCTCCTTGCTGTAAGTCTTATTTGAGAACAAAGGTAACTGGCCTGGATAATATTTTCTTACCTAGAATTTATTAAAAATTTCTCTCTGAATGACTGAATGTTTGAAGATGAGTGTTTTTAATAAACAAATATTTGTTTCCTTCAAATGATTTTATACACCTTTAAATTATTGTTATACATTGGCAGGATTTACTCATCCTGCATGCTTAGTGTCTTCTAAAAGCATGATGTTTTTTAAAGAATCATAATTGAATTCTCCACTGGGAGACAGAGTTGTCTTAATCCAGAAGTCAAAAAGACCAGCCTCTAGTGAGACTGCTTCCTTTCCATCTTGCTGAAATAAGAGAGCGCTCTACATTCACCTTGCTAAATGTTTTCTTCTGGAAATATTCTGTAGATTGGAATTTCCTGCTCTTCCTCTGTCCTTCCAGCATGCAGTAATGTTAAAAACAGACTATACACAGCTCTGGCCAACATCAATTTAGAGTTTTTTAAACTCTTAATGGTTATACGTTAAATTGTAATTTTTTCAGTTATGCTCCCAAGTTTCAATAATAAACAGATCGGCTCAGGATTAAGAACCATTTGTCTTGCTGAACTAAATTGATCTGGTCTGTATACTTTAGTTCTCATTTGGCCTTCCCATTGTATGTAGATTTCTTTTCTGTCAACTAAAGTCATCTTTTGAACTTGAGACTTTCATTTTTAAGTCTTTAAGCTATACATTTATTTCTGATAAATGAAACTTGAGCATGAGGAATTTTTAGCACATTTTTCCTCCTCAATTTATGTGTGACTATAGGTGTATGACTTGCTAAGCTTTAGCTTCCTCATCTATAAGACAGGGAAAATAGCACTTAGCCTGTGGGGTTCTTTGCTTATTTGACTTTTGGCAGAGATGTGTCTGTCTGAAAATGAACAGGTGTCCACTAATATATGAATTCAGAAAAGTTTGGGAAAAAATAGTACAGCATCTCTAAGACAGTGAAATCTATAATATCCTTTTCTTTAAAGTTAAGGAGTTAACCAGCATGTAGGGAAGTACAGCTCACCTCCTTACCCACCCAGGTTCATGTATGTTCAGCACTCCTCAGTAAGCAGATTTTTCTGCTCAGCTTCCCAACAGGTAATAACGACAAGATTAGGGGACAATTAGAAGTCGTTCAACATTAGGAAAAGGCCAGCTGCACTTGGATTAACTAATATTTCCTTTATATTTGGCAGCGTTTTCCATTCTTTCCTACCTAATTTCTCTAATATACCTCTGAGTTTCAACCAAGTATACACTTCATTCTGTTGTCCCTCTTGTATAACTGTGACGGATAAATATTATTTTTTGTTCCTGTAGGTTTTTATTAGTGTAATCCATAGTAGTTATTGCATTGGAGCAGCAGCCCATAGCTTTGAAACCTTCACTATAGCCAGAGGAGCCGCCTTTAATATTTTCCACATTATTGTTAAAGTAAGACTCCTAACTGCCTTGAAAGATAACTATCATTACTGCAAGAAGGAAACCAAAAAACAGGCACTTTCATTACACTTAAAAAGATGGGCAAAATCCATGTTGCCCAGTTGGCTATGGAAAGACAGATTATTTTAACTCTTCAACAAGGAGATTGTGTTTTATTGAAACCTTCATATCTAACTCAATGCACTTCTGAAGCAGAAAGGAGAACACTGTAAAAGAAAACCCATCTTTAAACTACTTTTAGGATATAGAGCATGTCAGCCTAGTTTCTCTAAGATTTATAATGTCCTCTTTGTTTTTCCAAGAAAACTGCTATAGATAAGTTTTCAACAACCGGCTATAAATTGGAATGCATAGAAGGAAATGTGGAATTTAAAAATGTTTCTTTCAGTTATCCATCAAGACCATCTATCAAAGTAAGTAAAATTTAATTATGGAAATGTACAGTTTTCTAATTACCTTCCACTGGCTAGGATCTCCTCATATGAGATTGTTTAGGATCACTTTGACCAAGATTTGGCTACTTTGTTTAGAGACTTGAGGGGAGAGAGAGAGAGACAGAGATAGAGAGGGAGGGAGGAAGAGAGAGAGGAAGGAAAGAGGGAAGGATAGATTCGTAATGGACAAATAACTCTAGAAGACCTAGTTACATTTTGCAGCCTCCTCTCTATATTGAACTGACTAAAGCATTTTTGACTTCCTGGAATTCCTTCACTCTGGATTTGGGAGCACAGCAAAAGTGTCTTGGATTGATGTTGCCACCTACTGGTGGTCCCTGAATGTTTTCCCACTCAGCATAGATAACTTATTTGAACTTTCTAAAGTTTCTAACCTGGGGGAATTGTGCATATATTGTGTCTTTCCATTATCCCTTTCCTAGGACTTTTACTACACCAGCATTTTTGCCTCAGTTTCTTTCTCTCTCACTTTTACACAGGCACACACACACTCAGCATAAAGTGCATCCTTCTCCCTCTATCATTCAGCCTTTGACAAATTCTTGTAAAAATGTGTCTGTCTCTTCTATTGTCTTCATCCTTTCATCTTATTAGTGTATTTATCTAAAAAGGTAGTTACTGTTAAAGATTGCAAAGAGTACTTCCTAATAAAACACCTGCTTTATAGAAAAAGGATGACATGATTTTAAGTGAAATTGGTAAAATTACTGATGCCATCAACCTTCAATGTCTTTTAAAGTGTCCAAATATCTCCTGCATAATTTGCATCAAAAAAATATATACCTACTCCTACTTCCTTATTTTTCTGTAAGTCTTTGATTGAAATTCTTTTTTTCAAAGCTCTTTATTTTTAAAAATTTTTGTTACTTAATTACCATTATTGGAATAGTGTTGTCTTCTATCATTTTTCTTAACATAAATAGAGCATTTTAATTCCATTTTGCAACTACATTTGGGTTGGCTTCCTGAAGACTTAAGCACCGACTCTGTCGTTACATTGTATGGGTTTTAAACAAGTATTTTTTAAATGAACATTTGAAACATACGCTTTTTTGTTAAATTGAAAAATAAATAATTACCCCCCCGAAAGTCCACCCACTTTAAATAAACAAAACACAGATTCTTCCAAAGAAAGAACAGATGCGAATTCTAGAGTAAAAGTGCAGGTGGGAGAGGAGGTACTCTCACTGGGGGTCCCTGATTTGTCACCTCCTTTAGAGAATTTTTCTTTGCTTGGCCCTTTGAAGGTTTTACATTTGGTTTGTTTACAGAGTCTCTTTCTTTACAAATGAGGAGATCAAAGTGAAAGAATCCAAGGGGATATTCCCATGTTTTGGGAAAATGTAAGCAAAGATAGGTGAGAGTTTCTCAACAGGATTACTGTTGTCATTTTGGGAAGGTAATTTTTGTGAGGTTTCTCTCATATTGCAGGTCCCTGGGACACTAAATGCTGGTAACAACCCTCAGTTATTGAGAAAATTGTAGAAGTACTCCCCCTAAGTTGAAATGTCCCTGTGAGATCCACCGCTAGAAAAAGAGGCTTTCTAGTGGTGAAATCCTATTCGTGGGAGTCGCTAAGAAGTCTGCCAATTGTTTTAGTTTGGAGTCTGTTTTGCAACAATGTTACATATATTCTAAGAAAGAACTTCCTTAAATAGCTCACAGGGATATCTGGCAAGATTTCATTCAATTGTTGCAAGTTAGAAGATACAACTTTCACTAACTTCGTAGTCATGAAATTCACATAAATTATTTTGGTTGAAAATATGAAAAAATGATTCCTGTGGCTAGTTAATAATCTTTAAGTACTCAATTTAGATCTCCTCTTTATATAGAGAGATGATTAGTGTTTTTCTCCAAAATTTTGTAGGTTATTATACACATACATGAAAAAAACGTAATAAGATCTAAATTTGTTTTTTAAGTGCCAGAGAATTTTTTCCTGTTTATAATTATACATTACATTTCTGAAGATAGGTAAATCATATTCTTATCCTAGTTTTATGGAATTTTTTCCCCATACTTTCCAAATAGATTCTGAAATGTCTGAATCTCAGAATTAAGTCTGGAGAGACAGTAGCCTTGGTTGGCCTCAACGGCAATGGGAAGAATACAGCAGTCCAACTTTTGCAGAGGTTATGTGATCCTGATGACAACTTTGTAAGTGCACCTAGCAAGATCACACACAGTCCACACGACAAGATTTGGAAATTCCACCTATTACAGAGAGCTTACACCTGTGTCAACTTTTAATTTTTAACAGTGGAACTGGGAGAGAAACCATATTGTTTTCTTTACTGCATATTCATCCATTCAACAAATATTTATTGAGCACCTACAAAGTGCCAGACATTCTTCTAGGTGCTGGGAATACATTGGTGAACAAAGCATAAAAACCTCTCTTCCCTCATCAAGTTTACATTCTAATAAGTAGAGACAGACAATAAATAAAATAAGTAAATTATATAATATGTTAGAAGATAATAAATGCTATAGAGAAAAATAAAATAGTAATTTGTAGTACGCAGAACTTATCAAGAATTTCAGTTTCTCAAAACATCCCAAAAGAATAATATCTGTAGAAAATATACTGTCTCATTTTTTTCTGTCATCCATATGTTGCACTTAACTTTCTCACCCTTGTAAACAGCATAGAGTACAAGACTATGATAGTCACAGAAGCATAATTCTTAATGCTTCTATTCAGTTTTTCAACTGTAATTTTTAAAAGAAAATCTACTCTTCTAAAACTTAAATTTGATTTCTTAAGTCTTCATTTGGAGTTTACTAGACTCATGTATCCATGCTAATATTGAATAAATAAATTACTGGATTAGCATTCCTTACATAAAGCAGTTGCATAGAATATCCATGCCCAGACAGAATACCAGTTGGTGTGAAATACCAGAGTTATAATTATCAAACCTTGGCTTCTGTCATTGGAGTATGTTGGGATAATAGGTAATGGTACTATCTATGGAGAAGACAATGTTCATTTAATATTACTTATAGCAGTGAATAGAATGCACTTTTACCTTTTGCAGAGGAGTGGGCTGTTGAAGGGAAGAAAGGATGTTTCCTGGAAAAAAAGTGCAAAGGTCACATCAGTCTTAAAATAACAAAACTGCAGTTTTTTACATGTGTTTACATGATAATATTTGTGGCTCCTAGAGTATGTATCCTCATAATACCTAATTTGTGGATCGTAGAGTAAAGATATTCAGGTAGTTTGGCCAAATTTTAAGTCATTTTTTTTAGGTTTTATTAATTCCCAACTACCAGAAAAAGTCTATTGGCATTATACATGCTATAAATATTTTATCAAAATATAGTCAGTCATTGTTTCCTGAAATAACCTGCTTCTCAGCTTATGTTCTGCAGTAGTAAAAAGGACTCTAACCCAATGCAGTGAAAGGCATCACAACGTGATTCATTCCTTTGGATTCACAGATCACGGTGGATGGTAACGACATCAGAACTTTAAATGTACAGCATTATCGAGAACATTTTGGAGTGGTCAGCCAAGAGCCTGTTTTTTGGGGGACAACCATTAATAACAATATTAGATATGGGCAAGATGGCGTGACTGATGAAGACATTGAGAAAGCAGCAAAGGAAGCAAATGCTTATGATTTTATAATGCAGTTCCCCATGGTAAGTACACTATGTAGCCTATATCCTTAGCTTAAGTGTAAGGCACTGAAATATTCCAAAATAAGTTAAATAACAATAACATCTACAGAGTAGGGGGAGTGTGATTAATTTTTGCATTGTCCTAGGTGACACATCTGAAAATGAGAGAGCATGGTAACAACCAAAAGAAGAAATACATCCTTGAAAGGTCCAATTTTTAATCTGTTTAGTTCTTACTGGTTCTCACTGCAAATGGAAAAGAAAAAAATAAGGGATATGTTAAAATATAACAAAGAAATATGAAACAAAATCATCAGTGCAAGCTGAGGGAGATCATGTATCTGCAAAAATGTTGGTTTGCAACGCCATCTTGTGGCTAAGTGTGGGAATGTCACACACAGTGCTCAGATCGGTTCTGTGATAAGGCAAAGGAAAAATACCATTGACTTTAGAAGTACATGGAGCTAATATTGGACAAGACATGTGAAATGATAGTTGGAAAGAGATACAGTAAACTATAATTTTGGGTATTAGGACATATAGGATCCTAATGGCTATTTAAAATTGATAGAGAGCTCTAAAAATATTTCTATTTCTCAAAGTATTTGTTCATCAGCATCCTCTGAAATTGTTGTGGGGAGAACCTCGTGAAATATGAAAGGATGAGATTTGAAATTAAAAACACAAATAAAATTCCAACATCCCAGAAGGCAACCATAACAAAAAAAGTTTGTTTTAATGGATATATTTTACAAACTACACTCCATAGGTCATAATAATTTTGTTCTCTTTTGTTTATTTCATAAAAACTTATGTTTGCCATTCATTACCACCTATCCCCATTATTTAGGGTCATAATTAGGACAGAAAACATTAAAGGCTTGAGGTCATTCTTTGCCGTGTGGTTTGGGAAAACAAAGACTTCCTTTCTTTGACCTTTTGACATTTTCAGTGACTTCCTTTCCTCAAAACACCAATGATCTTCAGTTTCCCACCTGGAATTAGAAAGTTTTCTGGTGCCTCTTAAGTCATTCCCTATAAGTTATGACTTGCTTTTACTAAAAGTCCAATATTTACACAAAGATGTCACTTGCTATAAATCTAATAGTAAATCCTAAAGATATAATCCAAAGAACAAATTAAAGATGCTGGGTTATTATGATAGAAACTAAATTCCACAGCCATGGTTAACCAGGGAAATAAGAATGAGCATAATAATAAATAAAAGTTACAGAAGTGGTTAATTCGTATAGGTGAAAATTTAGGGAAAACTATACTCAGAAATAAATACCATTACTCCTTCTATGATATACACATATTTTTGAATTAATATATTAGGATTAACTGATACTTGCTAGCCTTTTCCCATAAACACCCATAAAACTGGCCAAAATATATGAGACATAGGACAATTGTTTCCAAGCACTGGATAAGAGATATCACAAAACTGTGATTCCTGAGAGAAAGGAAACTCATTAAGAAAGTCCATGAATTTTCAGCATGCTTCCTGGGAACAAATTTTTGACCATATTTCTGTAAAATGGAAACCAGAGAGAACATGGCAGTCCCACTGAGCTAAAAGGCAGAGGTAGAATTTCAGGGCAGCTTAAACAACTGGAGAGGCAAAATGAGAGAGCTGTGGACATGAGGTAGGGGGCAGAAGTCCATGTAGACATCCCTTGGGAATCCTTCTCTGAGGATAAGATTACCCGTGGCTTACCACAGAGCAGCTGCTACAAAGCCGAGAGTACAGCCGAGATAGAAGTCAAGCAGTATAGTGGAGATGTTGAAAACACAACCCAGCCAGAGTGGAGAGGTCACATTAACACCATTTTTAATACCTCAGGCATATAGCTGAGACACCAAAAAAAGTCACACCTTAGGAGTAAAGACCACACCTTAGAGTAAGGCTGACTCTAGACCTGCTCTAACAAATCCTAAAACCAAGCCATGACAAGATCCCTAAAGGAGATAGAACTTGGATGTTGGGTCCTGCCAAGTTTTGAGACTTTCTATAGATTAACCCCAACAAAGCATAAAACCAAGATTACATAGTTCAAGATGATCAGTCAATATTTGAATTGCCTATGAGGATAAAAATCAACATTTTCTTAAGAAAACAGAATTCAGAGTCTCTTAACATTCATGCACAGAATTCAGTACATCTTCTACAATACCTAGATGTGCAAAGAAACAGGAAACTATGATCCATAGGCAAAAAAAAAAACAACAACTAAATGTTGATGCACTTAAGAAAAACTTCAAAATGCAAGAAGAAAAACTGGTACATCTGAAAGGAGAAAGAGACAAATCCACATTTTTAGCTGAAGGCTTTAGTACTTGATAGAACAAGCAGGCAAAAAATCACTAAGGATATAGATGACCTGAACAATATTATCAACCAACTAGATCTAACTGATATTTATAGAACACTCCACCCAATAACAGCAGAAAACATTTCTCTCAAGTGCACATGGACTGTTCACTGAACTAAACAATATTCTTTTTTTGTTTTTAACATCTTTATTGGAGTATAATTGCTTTACAATGGTGTGTTAGTTTCTGCTTTATAACAAACTGAATCAAGTGTACATATACATATATCCCCATATCTCCTCCCTCTTGAGTCTCCTTCCCACCCGTCTAGGTGGACACAAAGCACGGAGCTGATCTCCCTGTGCTATGTGGCTGCTTCCCATTAGCTATCGATTGTACCACTGGAAGAAAAAACTTATAATTTCAAAGGAAACATGTAAAGTATGTTCTTGGGCCATAACAGAATTAAAATGTAGAAATCGATAACAGAAATATATCTGGAAAATCCACAAATATTTGAAAATTAAAGAACCTACTTCTACATAACCTATGGCACAAAGAGGAAGTTTCAATGAAAATAAAAAACTATGTTGAAGTAAATGAAAATGCAAGATATCAGTATTTGTGGATTACAGTTGATCCTTGAACAACATGAGTTTGAACTGTATGTGTTCACTTATACATGGATTCCTTTTTCAATAAATACATACTGTAGTACTACACGACCCACAGCTGGTTGAATTCAAGGATGTGGACACAGAGGACCAACTGTAAAGTTATACTTGGTTTTTAACTGCACGGGGGTTGGTGCCCCTAACACCTACATTGTTCAAGCGTCAATGTACAGTTAAAGCACTGCTTTAAGAGAAACTTACAGCATTATGTGCTTACTTTAGAAAAGAAAAAGATTTAAAATCTGTAAACTAAGTTTCCACCTTGAGAAACTAGAGTAGGAAGAGCAAATCAAACCCAAAGCAAGTACAAGAGAAATAATAAAGACTAGAGCAGAAATCAGTGAAATCAAAACCAGAAAAACATTAGAAACAGTCATTGAAAGCAAAAGCTGTTTCCTTAAAAGATCAATAAAATCAGTAAAACTGTAGGAAGCCTGATGAAGAAACAAAAAAGAGAAGAGAAATTACCAATATCAGGGATCAAAGAAGGTACATCACTATTAATCCCAAAGACATTAAAAGGTTAATACAGGAATACTATGAACAAGAATATGCCTATAAATTTGCTAACTTAGATGAAGTTCTTTTCCTTGAAAGATACAAACTACCAAGACTCACTCAAAGAGAAGTAGATAGATAACTTTAGTAAGACCTGTAACTATGAAAAAAATAAACTACATCTCTAAATAGTAGCAACAACTACCAATAAAATTAAAAGTGGCATTCACAATAGCAACAAAAAATATAAAGTAGAATAATGAAAGATCTGTAAATCTTCTATGTAAAAAAGGTAGAACATTGCTGAGAGAAATTAAATACCTAAATAGAGAGGAGCTTCAAGATGCCAGAAGAGTAAGACGCAGAGAGCACCTTCCTCTCCACAAATACATCAGAAATACATCTACATGTGGAACAGCTCCTACAGAACACCTACTGAATGTTGGCAGAAGACCTCAGACTTCCCAAAAGGCAAGAAACTCCCCAAATACCTAGGTAGGGCAAACGAAAAAAGAAAAAACAGACAAAAGAATAGGGACAGGACCTGCACAAGTGGGAGGGAGCGGAGAAGGAGGAAAGGTTTCCACACACTAGGAAGCCCCTTCACGGGCGGAGACTCCAGGTGGCGGAGGGGGGAAGCTTCGGAGCCACAGAGGAGAGCACAGCAACAGGGGTGCGGAGAGCAAAGCGGAAAGATTCCTGCACAGAGGACCAGTGCCGACCAGCACTCACCAGCCTGAGAGGCTTGTCTGCTCACCCGCAGGGGCGGGCGAGGGCTGGGAGCTGAGGCTCGGGCTTTGGTCGGATCCCAGGGAGAGGACTGGTGGCGTGAACACAGCTTGAAGGGGCTAGTGCAACACGGCTAGCTGGGAGGGGGTCTGGGAGAAAGTCTGAAGCTGCAGAAGAGGCAAGAGACTTGTTCTTGCCTCTTCGTTTCCTGGTGCGCGAGGGGAGGGGATTCACAGCGCCGCTTAAAGGAGCTCCAGAGACGGGCGCGAGCCGCAGCTATCAGCGCAGACCCCAGAGACGGGCATCAGACGCTAAGCCTGCTGCTGCCGCCACCAAGAAGCCTGTGTGTGAGCACAGGTCACTATCCACACCTCCCCTCCCGGGAGCCTGTGCAGCCCGCCACTGCCAGGGTCCCGGGATCCAGGGACAACTTCCCCAGGAGAATGCACAGCGCTCCTCAGGCTGGTGCAACGTCACGCCGGCCTCTGCGGGCCGCAGGCTCAACCCGCCACCGTGCCCCTCCCTCACCCCCCACCCCCCACTCCCCGGCCTGAGTGAGCCAGAGCCGCGGAATCAGCTGCTCCTTTAACCCCGTCCTGTCTGAGCTGGAACAGACACGCTCGGGCGACCTATACGCAGAGGCGTGGCCAAATCCAAAGCTGAGCCCCGGGAGCTGTGCGAACAAAGAAGAGAAAGGGAAATCTCTCCCAGCAGCCTCAGGAGCAGCAGATTAAATCTCCACAATCAACTTGATGTACCGTGCATCTGTGGAATACCTGAAAAGACAACGAATCATCCCAAATTGAGGAGGTGGACTTTGGGAGCAAAGATATATATTTTTTTCCCCCTTTTTCTCCTTTTGTGAGTGTGTATGTGTATGCTTCTGTGTGTGATTTTGTCTGTACAGCTTTGCTTTTACCATTGGTCCTAGGGTTCTGTCTGTTCTTTGGGGGTTTTTTTACTTTTTAAAATTTTTTTCTTAATAATTATTTTTTCTGTTTTACTTTAATAACTTTATTTTATTGTACTTTATTTTATAATATCTTCTTTCCTTCTATTTTTTCTCCCTTTTATTCTGAGCTGTGTGGATGAAAGGCTCTTGGTGCTCCAGCCAGGCATCAGGGCTATGCCTCTGAGGTGGGAGAGCCAAGTTCAGGACACTGGTCCACAAGAGACCTCCCAGCTCCAAGTAATATCAAGTGGCGAAAATCTCCCAGAGATCTCCATCTCAACGCCAAGACCCAGCTTCACTCAACGACCAGCAAGATACAGTGCAGGACATCCTATGCCAAACAACTAGCAAGACAGGAACACACCCCATCCATTAGTAGAGAGGCTGCCTAAAATCATAATAAGGCCGCAGACACCCCAAAACACACCACCAGACGTGGACCTGTCTACCAGAAAGACAAGATCCAGCCTCATCCACCAGAACACAGGCACTAGTCCCCTCCACCAGGAAGCCTACACAGCCCACTGAACCAACCTTAGCCACTGGGGACAGACACCAAAAACGACGGGAACTATGAACCTGCAGCCTGTGAAAAGGAGACCCCAAACACAGTAAGTTAAGCAAAATGAGAAGACAGAAAAACCCACTGCAGATGAAGGAGCAAGGCAAAAATCCACCAGACCTAACAAATGAAGAGGAAATAGGCAGTCTACCTGAAAAAGAGTTCAGAATAATGATAGTAAAGATGATCCAAAATCTTGGAAATCGAATAGAGAAAATACAAGAAACGTTTAACAAGAACCTAGAAGAACCAAAGAGCAAACAAACAATGATGAACAAGACAATAAATGAAATTAAAAATTCTCTAGAAGGGATCAATAGCAGAATAACTGAGGCAGAAAAACGGATAAGTGACCTGGAAGATAAAATAGTGGAAATAACTACTGCAGAGCAGAATAAAGAGAAAAGAATGAAAAGAACTGAGGACAGTCTCAGAGACCTCTGGGACAACATTAAATGCACCAACATTCGAATTATAGGGGTCCCAGAAGAGGAAGAGAAAAAGAAAGGGACTGAGAAAATATTTGAAGAGATTATAGTTGAAAACTTCCCTAATATGGGAAAGGAAATAGTCAAGTCCAGGAAGCACAGAGTCCCATACAGGATAAATCAAAGGGGAAACACACCAAGATACATATTAATCAAACTATCAAAAATTAAATACAAAGAAAAAATATTAAAAGCTGCCAGGGAAGAGCAACAAATAACATACTAGAGAATCCCCATAAGGTTAACGGCTGATCTTTCAGCAGAAACTCTGAAAGCCAGAAGGGACTGGCAGGACATATTTAAAGTGATGAAAGGGAAAAACCTACAACCAAGATTACTCTAGCCAGCAAGGATCTCATTCAGATTCAATGGAGAAATTAAAACCTTTACAGACAAGCAAAAGCTAAGAGAAATCAGCACCACCAAACCAGCTTTACAACAAATGCTAAAGGAACTTCTCTAGGCAGGAAACACAAGAGAAGGAAAAGACCTACAATAACAAACCCAAAACAATTAAGAAAATGGTCATAGGAACATACATATTGATAATTATGTTAAATGTAAATGGATTAAATGCTCCAACCAAAAGACATAGACTGGCTGAATGGATACACAAACAAGACCTGTATATATGCTGTCTACAAGAGACCCACTTCAGACCTAGGGACACAAACAGACTGAAAGTGAGGGGATGGAAAAAGATATTCCATGCAAGTGGAAATCAAAAGAAAGCTGGAGTAGCAATTCTCACATCAGAAAAAATAAACTTTAAAATAAAGACTATTACAAGAGACAAAGAAGGACACTACATAATGATCAAGGGATTGATCCAAGAAGAAGATATAATAATTGTAAATATTTATGCACCCAACATAGGAGCCCCTCAATACATAAGGCAAATGTTAACAGACATAAAAGGGGAAATGGACAGTAACACAATCATAGTAGGGGACTTTAACACCCCATGTTCACCAATGGACAGATCATCCAAAATGAAAATAAGTAAGGAAACACAAGCTTTAAATGATACATTAAGATGTACTTAATTGATATTTGTAGGACATTCCATCCAAAAACAACAGGATACACTTTCTTCTCAAGTGCTCATGGAACATTCTCCAGGATAGATCATAACTCGGGTCACAAATCAAGCCTTGGTAAAATTAAGAAAATTGAAAGCGTATCAAGTATCTTTTCCGACCACAATGCTATGAGAGTAGATATCAATTACAGGAAAACATCTGTAAAAAATACAAACACATGGAGGCTAAACAATACACTACTTAATAACCAAGAGATCACTGAAGTAATCAAAGAGGAAATCAAAAAATACCTAGAAACAAATGACAATGAAAACACGGTGACCCAAAACCTATGGGATGCAGTTCTAAGAGGGAAGTTTATAGCAATACAATCCTACCTCAAGCAACAAGAAACATCTCAAATAAACAAACTAACCTTACACCTAAAGCAATTAGAGAAAGAAGAACAAAAAAACCCCGAAGTTAGGAGAAGGAAAGAAATCATAAAGATCAGGTCAGAAATAAATGAAAAAGAAATGAAGGAAACATTAGCAAAGATCAATAAAACTAAAAGCTGGTTCTTTGAGAAGATAAAGAAAATTGATAAACCATTAACCAGACGCATCAAGAAAAAAAGGGAGAAGGAAGAAAAGGGAGAAAATTCTACAAACAATAAATGCTGGAGATGGTGTGGAGAAAAGGGAGCCCTCTTTCACTGTTGGTGGGAATGTAAATTGGTACAGCCACTATGGAGAACAGTATGGAGGTTCCTTAAAAAACTACAAATAGAACTACCATACGACCCAGCAATCCCACTACTGGGCATATACCCTGAGAAAACCACAATTCAAAAAGAGACATGTACCAAAATGTTCATTGCAGCTCTATTTACAATAGCTAGGACATGGAAGCAACCTAAGTGTCCATTGACAGATGAATGGAGAAAGAAGATGTGGCACATATATACAATGGAATATTACTCAGCCATAAAAAGAAACGAAATTGAGTTATTTGTAGTGAGGTGGATGGACCTAGAGTCTGTCATACAGAGTGAAGTAAGTCAGAAAGAGAAAAACAAATACTGTATGCTAAAACATATATACGGAACCTAAAAAAAAAAAGGAAAAAAAAAGGTCATGAAGAAACTAGGGGTAAGACGGGAATAAAGACACAGACCTACTAGAGAATGGACTTGAGGATATGAGGAGGGGGAAGGGTAAGCTGTGATAAAGTGAGAGAGTGGCATGGACATATATACACTACCAAACGTAAAATACATAGCTAGTGGGAAGCAGCTGCGTAGCACAGGGAGATCAGCTGGGTGCTTTGTGACCACCTAGAGGGGTGGGATAGGGAGGGTGGGAGGGAGGGAGACGCAAGAGGGAAGAGATATGGGAACATATGTATATGTATAACTGATTCACTTTGTTATAAAGCAGAAACTAACACACCATTGTAAAGCAATTATACTCCAATAAAGATGTTAAAAAAATAATAAATAAAGAATACCTAAATAAATAGGATGTACCTTATTCGTTGATTTAGAGATTGAATATTTTTAAAGGTATGGATTCTCCCCAAATCGATCTATAAATTTAATGCTATTTCAATCAAAATCCCAGCAGTCTTTTTGCATGTGCAGAAATCAACATGCTGATTACAAAATTTATTTGGAAATTTAAAGGACCAAAAATAGACAAAACAATTTTGATAAAAGAACAACAAAGCTGGAAGACCTACAATAGCTAATTTTAAGACAGCAATTAAGACAGTGGTAATGACATAACAATGGAATTTTAGGTCAGTGGAACACAATAGAGAGTCTAGAAATAGACCCACACATACCTAGTCAATTGATTTTTGACAAGGTCAATGTAATTCAATGGGAGAAAGGAAAGTCTTTTCAACAAATGGTGTTGGAAAAATTGGATATCCATATGGGAAAAAAAAAAAGAAATGTGGCCCTTACCTCATACTATATACACGTATAATTTGCCATGAATCTTAGACCAATTGTAAAAACTTAAGCCATAAAACTTCAGAAATAAAAACTTAGGAGAAAATCTTTGTGACGTTAAGGTAGGCAAAAAATTCTGGGAAAAGCACTTACTAGTTAAAAAAATGATAAACTGGGCTTTATTGAAATTAAAACCTTTTAAAAGACACCATTTAGAAAATAAAAAGGCAAGACACAGAGTGAAAGATAATATTCAATACACAGACCTGACAAAGGATGTGCACCCAGAATATATAAAGAACTTTGCAAAATGGTAATTAGACCAAAAAATAAAATAAAATAAAAACTGGACAAAAACTTGAACAGACATTTCACCAAAAAATAATCAAATGAGAAAATATACATGAAAAATATTCAACATTATTAGTCATCAGGGAAATCCTAAGTAAAACCACAATGAGATACCATTTCACATTCAATAGAATGGCCAGAATTAAAAGGAATAACAATGGTAACTTCTGGTTAGGATATAAAGCAGTTGGATCTCTCTTTCATTCTGAATAAAGTGAAATTGGTACAATCATTTTAGAAAGAAATTTGACAGTTTACTATAATGTTAAACATAACACTTATGACTCAGCATTCTATTCCTACATATTTTTCCAAAAGAAATGAAAATATGACTACAAGAATATCATGTACATGAATGTTCATAACAGCTTTGTTCATAATATTCAAAAAGTGGAAATAACCCAAATGTTCATCAGCAGCTGAATGTATAAACAAATTGTGATTTATATAGGGTTGCCAGATGAAATATAGAATTTTCAGTAAAATTTGAATCTCAGATAAATAATAATTTTTAGTATGAGTATATCCCAAGTATTGTATGAAATATACTAAAAAAGTATTCCATTATTTACCTGAAAATCAAAATTAACTGAGCTCCATGGTTCTTGGTGTGTTTTTGTTTTTGCTAAATCTGGCAACCCAAGATAGATGCACATTGTGAATAAATAGGAGTGAATTACTCATACACACAACATGGATGAATCTCAAAAATATTATGCTAGATAAAAGAAAACAGACCAAAAAGTACACAATGCAATTATATCAAGGCTGCAGTATACAAGATTAATATACAAAAGTCACTTTTCTATATACCAACAATGAACAAGTAGAATTGGACATTAAAAACACAATACCATTTATATTAGGATTCTAAGAAATGAAATACTTAGGTATAAATCGAACAAGATACATACAAGATTTATATAAAGAAAACTACAAAACTCTGACAAATAAAATCAAAGAATTAAATAAATGGAGAGATAGTCCATATTCATGGAAAGGAAGACTCAATATTGTCAAAACGTCAGTTCTTCCAACTTGATCTATAGAGTCTATGCAATCTGAATCGAAATCCCAGCAAGTTATTTTGTGAATATCAACAAACTGATTCTCAAGTTTATGTGGAAAGGCAAAAGACCAAGAATAGCCAACACGATGTTGAAGAAGAACAAAGTTAAAAGACTACACTATCCAACTTTCCAAGACTTATTATAAAGCTACAGTAATCAAGGCAGTACAGTATTGGTGAAAGAAAAACAAATAGATCAATTCAACAGAGTCCAGATAGTGTTTCTTTTAAAGATACCAGTGCATTCAAAAAATGTCTTTAAAACTTTGAAAATCGGTTCAGATTATTATTAATCTTCCTTAAAATCCTTGATTATCCTATGTTCTCATGTCTTTTAGTCCTAGCCAAATTTTTCTTAGGGCTTCTCTTCACTACACTCTTTTAAAATAGTTGTTTGTTTTTACAAAGAACAAATCATAAGTCAATACCAGCCAGGCTGAAGTAGAGATTAAGCTGGCATTAAAACACAACTGTGTGGGCTTCCCTGGTGGCGCAGTGGTTGAGAGTCTACCTGCCGATGCAGGGGACACGGGTTCGTGCCCCGGTCCGGGAAGATCCCACATGCCGCGGAGCGGCTGGGCCCGTGGGCCATGGCCGCTGAGCCTGTGCATCCGGAGCCTGTGCTCCGCAACGGGAGAGGCCACAACAGTGAGAGGCCCGCATACCACAAAAAAAAAAAAAAAAAACACAACTGTGATTGCCATTTCCTATTCTAATCATCTAACCATGCTGCCTTCTGTTTCTGTTTTCTTTCCTATTTTTCATTAGAAATTTAATACCTTGGTAGGGGAAAAAGGAGCTCAAATGAGTGGAGGACAGAAACAGAGAATCGCGATTGCTCGAGCTTTAGTTCGAAACCCGAAGATTCTGATCTTAGATGAGGCTATTTCTGCCCTAGATACAGAAAGCGAATCAATGGTTCAAGCCACACTGGAGAAGGTAAGTGAGAAGATTCATTTATTATTTTCATATTCTTCTTTCAGCATTATTTTTAAATACAAGAAAGTATGGCTCCATAGCGGATTATTTATTAATTTCAGAGCCCTCCTTAAGGTATGGATGCAGTGATTTGGAAGAAAGAACAAGATGCTATACTTAGTGTTAAAAATATATATGAGGCTCATATCCAAGCAAACATCCCATATATACCTCCATTCCAACAGGTCTGCACTTCCCACCTCCCCAGAGTAATTCCACACCTCTACCACTATCAGAATTATAATCGCATCCACCCTTTCCATATACACCCGTGGGATTTTCTTCTCTGGCCATTTTTTCCTCTTTGGGCAACCCTAGAGTACTCATTTTAACTTAATTTCACTTCAAGTGGAGAAGCATACAGTGTGGTTTGCCTTGACCTTGAACCATCCTCCTTCAACAGCCCTGGGGCCCTCGCACTGACTTCCTGCTCATTGCAAGCTATTACACATGCTTCATGGCCACAATGCAGAATTGGCCCTTTACCATATTGCACTGCATCAGGGAGGGTAGTTAGTGGTGGTGATATGAAAAGCCACAGAATAGTTTTTTCAGTGGCCGAACACTCTTTTAAATCATAACCTTCAAACTCTTCAGAAGGCTTAATGGAACTTTTTACTTTGTGCTTGTCTGAAAATGGGTTGTGTTTTTCTCTGTAAGAAAATTACAGGCTCTTCTTTTTAAACACTGATTTTGTGTGACCAGAAATGGATACTGGCAGCCAGACTGCCCACTGCTTATTGAAAAATCTATTAGTTACTATTATCAACTTACAGATCAGATTTTATAAGTTTTTACCGTTGTTTCCATCTCAAATAATGAGAGTGCCACATGTTGCTCATGATATTTCTTATTTTCATAAAATAAGCAAGTGATATGAAAATCCATTTTCATTGTGGACACTTTGCCAATTTGGTTCATTTTGGTGGAGAAGAAACGATGATTCCCTCAAAAGCATGTCTCATACTTTATTCATTTTTTTATACTTAGTAACTAGGACAGGGCTCTATTTATAGAATACACTCAAATTGTGTTTATTAACGGTGATGTTTAGTTACTTAGGGCTTGAACGTACTGAAAAATGATTACACTTAACCATCTCAAATTACAGTTTTTCTAGTTTTATTGAGATATAATTGATATACATATATAAAATTTTTTAAAAATACTGTAATAGGCTGTGAAGTTGTTTAGAGGTTAAATGTTGTACCCATTGTCTTTTCATCCAATATGTTAATCACTTCAGGCAATCAAAACTTGTTCAGACTTTTAAAATAAACAGTTGCTTAGTGGCATGATAAACTAATAAATATTTTTTTCCTACTGGTAGAAATGAAATCTATATCATAAGTGAAAAGAAAAGAATACAAAATGTTTGTAAGCTATTATTCCAAGTATATATTTTTAAAATTCAATTATGTTATTGTTTTCCAGTTTTTAAAGGGTGTAATTAAATTAACATTGTAGAGCTGTATGGGTGTGAAACTGCTTTAAATAGACTTTGCTGATCTTTTATGGAGTGAGGGTAAATGGTAGCAAATGAGGTGACAAGTAGTGCAGTAAACTCATGAAATACATATGCTTCAGTATATAATTGACTTGTGGTGAAGAGGAGAGTTAAAATACAGGCAAGGAAATGAACACTCTCCATGACAGTCCCGTACACCCACTACACAGATGGTGGTTGCAGAACTGAGTCTTTAAAGAGGTCCCCACCTAAGGAGGGTAGGGCATTCAACATGTCTTGTTTCTGCTCATCTGTCTAAAAACTCTCAGACGCTGTGGCATGACATGGCCTAACCCACAGCAGTTGACAGATTGTTTTATAGCTCAAAATACCATGTAAACCACTAACCAACAAAGAGGGAACAATAAAATGTATTATTTCTTACTGGTGAATGCTGCATCCACCTCCCTCCAGAGCCAGCCTTCAGATATCCTCCCAGCCCCTCCTCTCCATTACCTCATTGTCTTCCTTTTATATGAAACTCCAAAACCAGTAGAACTAATCTATAGTGATAAAAAAAATCAGATCAATAGTTTACTGGGGCAGGGGGTGGGTTTTGATTGAAAAGGGGCATGAGGGAAATATCACTCTTGTTCTCACTTGGATTATTGCAATAGCTGTCTCTCATGCCCACTTCAATCTGTTCTCAACACCACAGCCAGACGATGTTATTAAAATGTAAATTTGATCATGTCGTGCTTCTGCTTCAAATCCTTCAATGCCTCCTTATCTCACTTCTTACTCTAAGTAAAAACCAAATTCCTTACAGTAGCTACAAGGTTCTATGGAGTGGGGTACCAAGCTCCTCCTGGAACCTGACACCCTACCACTCTACCCCACCTTGGCTGCCCCTTAAACATACCTTAACACTTTTCATCAGCTAACATACTATATATGTATTTGTTTATTTTGTTATCTCCCTTCCTCCACTGGAATATCTACTCTTTGTTGTCAAAGGCATTAATTGGTTAACTGCAGCATACCCAGCGTTAGAACAATGCCTGGCCACTATTAGACAGCCAATAAATATTTGTTGAATAGTATCTGGATGAGTGTGATACAGAATAGTTCCAAGGCCTGAAGTGCTCTTTTCTGGACTTCTTAGTTTAGACTTGCTGCAATCTAGTTTTGCTTCACTAATCTTGTTCAAGAGGAGGACTTAGGATTAGTGGATAAAGATCTATACTGCAAGCTATGGAGTTCCACTCTGCTACTTGTTTAGACCCAGCATGCCAATGCAGCAGGCTTCCAGGTTACCCTACCATGAGGAGTCGTGGCAGTGAACACCTGCAGGCCCCTGGGGAAGCAGAGGAAGCCCACACTGATTTTAGGATAAAGCCTGTAAAATCTCTTTGAAATGTTAAAAGTAGTATGCAAATCTAAGGAATAATTATTATTAAGGGAGATTCAGCTACACCACATTAATGGAGTACCTTTAAAAAGACCCTTTGCTAATTATGAAAGATGGGTTTCCATCACAGCTTTATGCTTTGAAGAGACTGAGCTGCTTTTTTGCAGCCCTCATAGGCTTTTCTTTATCATCACTTCTCTTTCTCATGTGGTGCATTGTTTGTCTTCCTCTGAGGCGCCTTACATTATGTTTATACTACTTGGAGAATTAATAAGTAAATTGGTATATTACATTAGGCTGTGGGTTACCTTATTATATTAAGCCCAAGAAGTGGTTTTCCAAAGCTGAAGTTAGGTTAATTATTATACATACACACACACACACTCACACATGTTTTGGTGTGTCTGTCAGATATCTTACTTTCTCTTTATATATGGAATTGGGAATTTTTTAGATTTTTTCTTTTTTACCATTTGTAGCAATACTATAATAGTTGGGAACAGACAAGGGATTGCTGCAAGGGGATTTCCTTGGCTGGAATTTAGCCAGGAGAACAAAGGCAACACAGAGAATACCTCATCCCAAAGCATCATGGGACATTTTACAAGCTTGCTTAATCAAGCTCACATTTATAAGGCTTGGTGTTAAATTATAGGCCACTAACTTCTTTTAGGATAGCACTTCTCCCCCTTTGATAGATCAGGGTCCCGTTGAGAATCTGACTAAGAAAGGGAAAAATAAACCACTGTAACTCTTCCGAAAAATCTAAAAGTGCACTTGTACAGAAAGATTTATATATAATATTGAGGGGTTCACAGACCCCCTGAAGCCATTCATAAGTTGTTATTTTAGGTGTAATAAAGGAACAAATGAACAATAATAACTAATCCTTACAAGAACCCAATGCGATTCGTACATGTATTCTCCTATTTTACAGATGTGCAAACTGAAGCACGGAGATTGAGTAGTAGATAGGAAGCAATGAAGTCAGAACCTAGACCCAGACAGTCAGCCCTCTAGCTCATTCATATAACCACCATGGTATATTGCCTCAAGATTATACACCTGCTAGGGATTGAAGCTAAATTTGAAACCAGATCGCTCTTAAACTAGCCTCTTATAGACTTACTTATATGATCCAGCAACTCCACTTCTGGACATGTAATCAAAAAAACTGAAAGGACAGACTCAAACAGATACGTGTGTATACCAAGGTTCACAGTAGCATCATTCACAATAGCTGAAAGGTAGAAACAACGCAAATGTCCATTGACAGATGAACGGATGAACAAAATGTGGTATGTACATACAATGGAATAGTACTCAGTCTTAAAACAGAAGGAAGTTCTGACGCATGCTACAACATGGATGACCCTAGAAGACATATGCTAACTGAAATAAGACAGACACAAAAAGACAAATATTGTATGATTACACTTATATGAGATACCTAGAATAGTAAAATTCATACACAGAAAGTAGAATAGAGGTTACCAGGGGCTAAGGGAAGGGAGAATCAGCAGTTATGGTTTAAAGGGTACAGAGTTTCAGTATAGGATGAAGAAAAAGTTCTGGAGATTGAGAGTGGTGATGGTTACACAACAATGTGAATATACATGAAACCACTAAAGTACACTTAAAAATGTTAAAATTACTTTAAAATTTTATGTTATGTTATTTTACCACACAAAAAAAGAATGATCTAAGCCTGAGCATAAAAGGATAGTGACACAGAAGGAATTGACCTCTCAGATCCAGGAGGACCCTACCCTTAAAAATGGTTAGAATGACAGCACAGCAAATATAGCCAATATTTTATAATAGCT
Source organism: Orcinus orca (assembly GCF_937001465.1). Lineage (NCBI taxonomy): Eukaryota > Metazoa > Chordata > Mammalia > Artiodactyla > Delphinidae > Orcinus > Orcinus orca. The sequence continues at coordinate 72,815,500 of NC_064567.1, forward strand.
TTATATGGAGTATAATCTATAAAAATATTGAATCACTATGTTGTACAACTGAAACTAATATAATATTGTAAGTCAGGTATATGTCAATAAAAAATAGTTTTAATGGTTAGAATGGTAAATTTCATGTTATCTGTACTTTACCAGCATTAAAAAAAGAACAACTATTTTCTATACAAAACCACACTGCCTTCTTAGAAAAGAAACTCAAACTGTACCCCAAATTGAAGCTGCTATGTAGGACTGTAATAGACTTGTTTTTGTCCCCTTAAGCTGCTTATTTTGACCCTATTGTATATATAGCTAGTAAATTTTTCTTCCACAAATGAATTTAAATCATTATTACTTAGCAGGACATTTCAAAGTCTTTAAAAAACATAGGAAAAAAACTTAAAAATATACAGCAAGGTATTTTCCCATGATACGGATACTTATCTTAGTGATTTCTGTGAATTTAAATTATTCCTAAGCTTTGTCCTCCCCCACAAATAAGGAAAACTCCTATATAAAATATTGATTATCCTAACTCTTACCAAATAAGACATCTTTAATGTATTGTTTATTGGTCAGCACTCTGAGCTAGGTAAGACAGTATTGCCTCCTAGAAGAAAGATGAGCTAATTATTGTAGTGTTTTTTTATTCACTGTTTACTTCATCATTTGCTTTTTGTTGTAAACTTCTTCACAAATAGTAGCTTTTTAATAAATTTAAGAGAAGGAAAATGGTATTAAGTGACTATAAATAATTTTATTATCTTCAGTTGTTTGTTAAGTTTTTTAGAAGTGAGAATGAAGAGATTCCAGGCTATAAAAAGAAAACATTGTACTATAGTGTACTATTCCAAGCTCCTAATTAGGTAGTACACATGGCTTCAACTCAGCAAAGAGTTTAGATTTTGAATGTGTTTTCTTTTCTAAAGGGTCTTAACCTAAGCATGCATACATATTCACATGCAAGTTGAAAGGAAGAGATTGGTGAGGAAGTGAGTCCCTTATTAAATATAGCTTCTAAGTGCCTGAAATTTTTCTTTTTGTCACCATGTTTTACAAAAGAGAAAGCATTCTCAGACAGGCATAGTGATGTGACAGTAATTCCATATTGTTCAGCTACGGTACCAATATTGACCCAGAAGAATGCCAGGCCAATTGGCTTTCAACATCATAATGATGTAGTTAAGACACCAAAAACCCTGTATTCCCCATATAACTACCATAGAGACTTTCTTGTAGTAGATGATCAGTTAAAATTTGGTAGCTAAAAGATGTGGAAATTTGTTAAAGAGTAGTGAGAGATTTGTCAGACTGTATTTTTGAAGTATTGGGTACTAGGGTTTTCCAGGAGCCTCTTGAGGTATGAAAGAAGGTGGGGATGTGAGGTAGATGAGCAGGTAGGGCTGCACCTCCCCCCACCCCCGCCATCAACAATTCATATAGAGGAGTTACTCATTAACCTGTATGGTTTATTTACATATATCAAGTTTCCACATGTGCTTTCATTTGATGAAAGGATTTTTCATCTTAAAAAAAAAGAGTTTGAAGACCATAGGACTGCATCATGGAGCAAATGTTATCAGTGGGCCCCAAGTCCACCTGAGGCAATTTTCTAGGAGGCAGTCAGTGGGAACTTGTGGTCCCATAGGTTTCCCACCTTATGCTTTCTGTGAGACACTAGAACTCTGTGTTTCCAGGCTTCTCCAGAGAGTATATTACTCCTGTTAACTGACCCAGCAGTCAAATGCAGGCCCTCTCAAATGCTCACAGCTTTGCATTGTTCTCCTTTCTTTTCCTGTTGCCCACACTTATTCAAGGCCCATGGCCACGAATGGTGAGAAGCTAGCTGGTCTCCTCAGGCCCTTATCTCTGCCCTAGCAATTCTGGGAGGAATGTTTTAAAGCACCCTCTATTTCAAAATCCAAGCTAATTACCTGATGATTTATGGTTATGCATGGAATTGTGAAGTAATCTGAAAATGCCAGCAGTGTCAAGTACAGATCTTCCTGTTGACCTTTCTTTGGTCATATAACTAATTGTGTGGCTTTTAGCTTTGTATAAACTGTGAAGGAGGAGAGGAGATGCTAGGAAATCCTTTCAAATTGGTACTTTCTAGAAGAAATAATAGCAACAAAGACATATTGAAAATCTATCACACCTAGGCATCTGAGGAAAACAGTGGAATGGATTGCACTACCTTCCTTATCTTTACAGTAATTCTTGCTAAAAGACAAAGCATATGCTCTAATTTCTTTGATCAGTTTTCTAAGAGGCCTTGGCTTCCAAAATCTCTTCTCTGTTTTAAGTCTGAAATGATTAGTTTGGAAATTGTTTTCTCCCCTATGGCTATTATATCAAGTTTTAGGTCACACATATGATGTAGTGAAGTTGTATTCTTGTAGTATACTTTATAGTACCTTAAGTGTGTATGGTACTTGTAGGCTCATTTGATAGGCCTTTGGAGCAGTTTTTCCCTTTTAAAGTATTAGGTATTTCTGTAATTTATTTCATATACTCAGACACTAATTCATGATATAACAAATTAACTTGTAACATAACATAGACTTTATTCAAATGTTTGTAGTTTAGGCCAGGAGCCTGGCAGCATAAAGATGATACAAATGGGTAAGCTCAGGCCGTTCCCATCTGGGGAACATCAATGCACACTAAGGCACAAATGTAGAAATGGTCATCACTTATTGTCTGTTTTCAGGTGTCAGACAACAGTATGAACTTTCGCAAAATAAGTAAACCTGCACCATGTGTAATGCCTAATAAGTGAAGAAATATGAGAATATATGTGTATAAAAATGCCTGTGAGCCCCTCTTTGAAGACGAGAAGGGCTGGAATAGTACAAACCTGCACCAGGAAACCTTGTGATTCTGATTCTGTCACAAGAGGCTGCACACCATTCTTGACCTTTTCTAGTTGCAATCTCCTAATTGTTTCATTTTACAGCATTCTCTCTCCCCACATTCTCCTTTGAGTATGATGTGTTATATGTGCCCTTTTATAGTTTTAAATTAAACTTCATATGCATTAATTTGTTTTAAGAAATGTTTGCTAGTACTGTGAAAACCATTGAGCTAATTGGTAACATAGTTTCATCAATAAGGTTTGAGCTCTGTTTGCTTTTAGGAAATAATATTTGTAACCTCAAGGAAATGTAATTGAATCAATGGGAGAGATATGGGCCGGGAGCCTGGGTATCTGGGTGTTTTCACTTTTGCAGTGATAGTTCTTCTAATGCATTCACACTCAACAAAAGTGTTCTTAACATTATCTTTTAAGGCACTGTAATTAAGTCCTAGGGTCTCCAAGACCCAAAATAGAATTCAAACTTCAAGTTTGAATGAGAGAAAGGGAATCAGTATAGGCTGAATGTCTTACCCCTAAAAACTAGGCAAACCCAAACTGAGACAAACCCAAACTGAGGGACCTTCTATCAGGTATGTGACAGGTATTCCTCAAAACTGTCTAGTACCTCAAAAATAAGAGCTATCTGAAAAATTGTCCCAGCCAAGAGGAGCCTAAGGAGACATAATGACTAAATGCAATGTGGTATTCTGGAGAGGATTCTGGAACAGAAAAAGGATAATAGATAAAAATTAAGGATACCTGAATAAAGTTTGGAGTCTAGTTAATAATTAGTTTTATATTATTTTGTTAGTTGTGACAAAAGCACTATAGAAATCTCAGATGTTGACCCTGGAGTATACTATGTGCAGGGTACATGGATATTGTACTACCTTTGCAAATTTTTTATAAGTCTAAAATTATTCTAAAATAAAAATTTTATTTAAAAAAACTAAAACGAAAAAGCTAACTGCATTTTTTACTAATTTTTCATACCATTCATAAGAATGTTTTTATATAAGCAAGGCTTAGAATTACCACATAAAAGTAAATAAGAGACTGAGGAAAACAAAAAGCAAATAAAAAATCATTCCCCAAGTATTATCCACTCATCAGTTTAATAAAATGTCTGTGTTTGGCAATATGAAAAATAAAGGAAGCACTAAGCATTGCAGTACTTAGACCTCTCTTCTACCGCAGAGTATGTTACACATAAATATCATCTATAGAAACTCACATATGTCTATTATCAGACCTTGCTGAAGTTAAGAAAAAGAAATCTTCCTACCTACAATGCAGTTAATTGCTCCTCAATCCGCTTTTTCATTATATTTACATAACATTCATTAAAATGTCTCAGTCTCATTGGGGATTCTTGCAGAACTTCAAGCATGGCCAGCTGGGTTGCTGTGTACTGATGTTTCTTTTTTTGACTTTCTTTTTCTTAACAGCTTTTTTGAGGTTTAATTGACTTACAATAAACTGCACATACTAAAGTATACAATTGGAAAAGTTTGGGCATATATGTATACCTGTGAAACCATCACCACAGTCAAGCTTGTCAACCAATCACTCCCAAAAATTTTTACATGCTTTTTGTAATCACTGCATCCCAACCTTCCCAATGCTTCTTCCCTGACTCTTAACAGCCACTGATTTGTTTACTGCCACTATAGACTAGTGTGTATTTTCTAGAGCTTTATGTAAATGAAATCGGACAGTATGTATCCTGTTCTGTCTGGCTCCTTTCACTAAGCATAATTGTTTTGAGACTCGTGCATGTTGTGGAATGTATTAGTAGTTCCTTCCTTTTTTGTTGATGAATGGTATTCCATTATATGGATATACCACAGTTTGAGCTATTGGTATTGATGCCCACTTGAGTTATTTGGTTTGTTTGCAGGTTTTAAATATTATAGGTAAGGCTGCTCTGAACATTCACGTGTAAGTCTTTCTGTGGACATGAGCTTTTATTTCTCTTGGGTAAATACCTAGGATTTGAATGGGTGAATCTTATGATAGGAGTATGTTTAACTTTTTAATTAAGTGCAAAACTATTTTCCTTTTACGTTCCTATAATATATGAGAATTCCAGCTACTCCACATACTTGTCAATACTTGATATATCCGGAAATTTTGATTTTAGAAATATGTAGTGGTGTCTTATTTTTCTTTTAATCTGAGTTATCCCGATGACTAATGATGTTGAGCATTTTTATGTGCTTATTGACCATCCATATCTCTTCTTTGTTAAAGTGTCTGTTCACATGTTATCCTCATACCATTTTTTGAGTGGTCTTTTGTTTTCTTGTCTTTGAGTTTTGAGAGTTCTTTATATATTCTTTACATTCTGGATATAAGGATTTAATCAGATAACTGATTGGAAAATATTTCTTCTCATCTGGGACTTGTCTTTCCATCCTCTTACAAGGATCTTCCAAAGAACAGAAGACTTTGATTTTGAAGAAGTTCAATTTATCATTTTTTTCTTTTGTAAATCAAGCTTTTAGTGTTCTGCTTGAGAAATCTTTGCCAAATCCAAAATCACAAATATTTTCCCCTATGTTTTCTTCTAGCAGTATTATAGTTTTAGTTTTACATTTAGGTTTATGATAAATTTTGTGTTAATTTCTGTTCATGGTGTTTTGTATGGTGAGAAGTTTGTTTTGTTGTTGTTTTGTTTTATTTTGTTTGCACATTGCAGTTGTTCCAGCAATATTTGTTGAAAGGACTGTTTTTCTGCACAGAACTGCCTTTACACATTTGTAGAAAATCAGTTTGTCCACATATGTATGGGTCTATCTTTGGACTCTCTGTTATACTGATGTCTCTATGGCTTATTTTCCTTCTTTATATATAATTGATTTCTGCTTGGATCTTTATTATTTCCTTTGTTCTGCTTACTTTAAATTTAACTTGCTCTTCCCTCTTTGTTTTCTTAGGTTGAATCTGAGGTAATTTACTTGAGAAGTGTTATTTGGTTTCCAAGCATTTGGGGATTTTCCAGAGATGTTTCTATATTGAATTCTAATTTAACAATTTTGTGGTCAGAGAACATACTTTGTATGACTTGAATTTTTAAAAATTTATTAAGACTTGCTTTATGACACAGAATATGGTCTATCTTGGTAAATATTCTATGTAGACTTGGAAATGATGTGCATTTGCTGTTGTTGGGCGAAGTGTTCTATGAATATCAATTATGTGAAGTCAGTTAATAGTGTTATTCAAGTCTTCCTTATCCTTATAGATTCTCTGTGTACTTGTTCTATAAATTATTGAGAGAGGGGTATTGAATTCTCCAACTATTATTGTAGATTGGATTTGTCCTTGCAGTTGTATCCATTTTGGTGTCATGTATTTTGGATCTCTGTTATGATGGGCATAAACATTCAGGATTGTCAGGTCCTCTTGATAAATAGATCCCTCTATCATTATGAAGTAAACTTCTCTACTCTGGTTATGTCCTTTGCTCCTCAGTCTTCTTTTTCTGATACTCATATAGCCCACCCCAGCTCTCTTTTACTTAGAGTTATGATGGTATGTCTTTTTCCATCCTTTTAATGTAGACCTATTTGTGTCTTTATTTAAAAAATGTGTTTCTTGTAGGTGGCATACAGTTGGTTCTTGGCTTTGTATTCAGTCTGACAATCCTTGACTTAATTGGAGTATTTAGACCATTTACATTTAATGTGATTATTGATATGAATTAATTTAAATAGATCATCTTTGCTATTTTTCTGCCGTTGCTCCTGTTTTCCTCATGTTCTCCCTTCACTTGGATTACCTGAGTACTTTTTATGATTCCTTTTCATCTCTTTTGTAAGTTTATTAGCTATAACTCTTTGTTATTTCAGTGATGGGTTTAGGGTTTATAGTATATACCTTTAACTTATCACCATCTACCTTCAAATGATATTACATCACCTCTCATAGAGTAAAAAGGACTTACATTAGTATACTTCCATTCCTCCATTTCTGGCCTTCAAGCTATTATTATTATAATTATCTAATTATCTAATAGTAATATACATGTGTTATAAAGTTATACATGTATTATAAACCCAATGCTACATTGTTTTCACTGTTGTTGTTTTCTTTTTTTTTTACTTAAATCATTTATTTTTAAAGTTTAAATAATAAGGAAAAAATTATATAATTTTCCATGTATTTACCATTTCCAGTGCTATTTATTTCTTTAATGTCCTTGTCTGCTAAATTTTACATCTGTGTTAGTTCTGGAGCAGGCTCCATTAATTGATTTTTCTCCTTGTTATTAGTTGTATTTTCTAGCTTTTTTGCATGCCTGGCCATTTTTTATTGGGTGTCAAAAATTGCGAATTGGGCTTCCCTGGTGGCAGAGTGGTTTAGAGTCCGCCTGCCGATGCAGGGGACACGGGTTCGTGCCCCAGTCCGGGAGGATCCCACATGCCGTGGGGCGGCTGGGCCCGTGAGCCATGGCCGCTGAGCCTGCGCGTCCGGAGCCTGTGCTCCACAACGGGAGAGACCACAACAGAGAGAGGCCCGCGTACCGCAAAAAAAAAAAAAAAAAAAATTGTGAATTTTACCTTGTAGGATTCTGGTTATTTTTATATTCTTAGAAATATTCTTGACTTTTGCTGAGAGATGCAGCTTTTACTTAGAAACAAGTTGACATTTTTTCTTTACTTTTAATTTTTGTTAGGCTAGACCAGAGCTATTTTTAGTCTAAAGCAAAGTATTCTCCACTATGGAGGCAGGACTCTTTTGAGTACTCTACCCAATGCCCCCGTGAATTATAAAGTTTCGCAGTCATGCTGGTTGGAACAGGTATGATACCCTCTAATCCTTTCAGGTGCCTCCTTCTCTAGCCTTGAGTAGTTTCCACATTCTTCTACAGTCAGTTCTCCATTGAATACATGAGAGGGATCCTCTAAAGATTTCCCAAGTTCTCTCTGCATTTTTTTCCTCTCTAGCACTGTTCTCTGTGAACTCTTGCTGTCTTGGTCTTCCCAGACCCTTAACCCCACCTCCTTAACTCAGCAAGTCAACCAACTCCACTTGCATTCCTCCTCCACACACTGCACCCTGAAAATTCTTTCAAGGAAATAAACTGGGGCAATTGTAGTACTCACCTTCTGTGTTTCAAGGGGTCACTGTGCTTCATTGCCTAATAAATATTCAGTGTTTTGAAAACCATTTTTCCAGTTGTTTTGTTGGTTTCAGGTGGGAGAATAAATCTTATCCATGATACTCCATCTTGGTTCAAAGGAAAATTCTGTCTTTTATTTTATACAGTTGACTGTTCATTTTTTGAGGCACTGCCTTGGTATTCTCCTTTCCCAATATATTTACTTCTTATATTTCACAAAATTCAGAAATCACCCATTTTTAAAACCATACAGTATAAACTATTAGAGAGTAGAGTTTATAAATATTATTTAAATGAAGTATATATTATAGAATTGAAAATAGCTCTTTGGTATGCATGCTCAGTATTGTAAGATCACTATTAAGGATCAGTAATTTTCATCATTACCTGCATTTCAACACAAGGAGTTTAAATAGTTCTACTTTGTTCATGTGTAAAACTGTTTACAGAAGTGTACAAAAAGAGTAGGCCGAATGAAAAGCCTACACTTAGTGCTGGTGTAAGGTACAGGAAAAGAAAACTTGTAGGGTATAAGAAGCAGTCAATGCAAAGGGCTTTAGTCACATTAACAGGAAGACATCTCACAGAGATGCAGCGGGGTTTGTGGACTTAAAGCATTCAAACGACCTGAGTGTGCGTTTCAGCATTACCAACTGCCTGCTATGTGGACTGACATCCATTACATAACTTCCTGAGCCTCAGTTTCTCTATCTCTTAGAGGAAAATAAGCATACTTTCCAAATCAGCTCATGGGACAGTGTGAGCAAAACCAAACAGAGAACTGTTAGTTATAGAACCTTTTAAACTCTAACATTCTTTAAAATGTAAGATATTTTCAAAAGTAATAATTATTTTTGCCATCAGTAGTTAATAATTAAACATATATATATATATAAATTAAGTTGTCTTAAGGAGTAAAAAGAGAAAAAAAGCAATAAAGACAGTTCAAACTATTATGTCTGTAGCTATTTACCACAGCATCAACATTTTTACCTTGATTATTTTGTAACCACTCAAATCTCAAAAACATGATAAAATAACTTGTATGGAAAAAATAGAATCTAAGGGTTTAGAAAGACCTTAAAAGTCCTGAAACCATATGTAAATACAGAGTGATGGATAATTTGTAAAGAACAAATTTCATTTATATACACCTTTCCCCTGTTCAGAAACTTCCCGTAAATTCTGTTCCGTACAGAAGAAACACTCTTTAAAATTGCTTTACGTTAACTAGCCCTAAATTCTATTCCTAGCTCCATGACCTTCCATTCTTCAAACAACTCTGCTACATGTGAACCTCAATATTCTTCACAAATCCATGCCCTTTTTTTTAATTGAAATATAGTTAGTTTACAATGTTGTGTTAGTTTCTGGTGTACAGCAAAGTGATTCAGATATATGTATATGTGTGTGTGTGTGTGTATATATATATATATATATATTCTTTTTCAGATTCTTTTCCATTATAGTTTATTACAAGATGTTGAATATTGTTTCCTGTGCTATACAGTAGGATCTGGTTGTTTATCTATTTTATATATAATAGTTTGTATCTGCTAATCCCAAACTCCTAATTTATCCCTTCCCCCCCCTTTACCCTTTGGTAACCATAAGTTTGTTTTCTATTTCTGTGAGTCTGTTTCTGTTTTGTAAATAAGTTCATTTGTATCAGTTTTTAGATTCCACATGTAAGTGATATCATATGATATTTATCTTTCTCTGTCTGGCTTATTTCACGTAGTTTGATAATCTTTAGATCCATCCATGTTGCTGCAAATAGCATTATTTCATTCTTTTTTATGGCTGAGTAATATTCCATTGTATATGTGCACCTATCCATTCACCTGTTGAATGCATGCCCTTTTAAGCCCAACTGCCTGATTTGCTATAGCCTCTATCATAATTACCCCTCATCTTTTTCTCCCTGGCAAACTTCTATTCTTTCATTAAGACCCTACTCAAAATCATCTATTTGACAATCTTCATTCAACTAGACAGTTAATCACTTCTGCTCTCCTGTGGTATTTTTATATAACTTCAATTACAGATTTATTACTTTACGTTGTAATTATTTTTCTGCCTCCCTTATTAGCTCTCTCAAAGTTAAAGACCTTGACTTATCTTTGGGCTTGCTCTCAGTAAATAGTCAAGGGTCTGCAGCCTGAAGACAGTTAATAGTATGAAAGCTATTATTTACTGCAAACTTTCCATGTTTGAGGCATGGTACCAAGGATATTAATCTGTGCAATAACCCTAAAATATAGGTAGCATAATTTTCCCCATTTAACAAATGAGGAAACTAAGACTCAGGGAAGTTAAGCAACTAGTCTAAGATTGCAGACCCCCAAAAATGGCAGAAACAAGACTCAAACCTAGAAACTGTGACTCCAGAGAACAGAAGTGATGAAAAAATTATTGAAAATTAAGATTTCCTCTATAAACATGGTACTCTTTATGGTCTATATATGAGATTGCTTACCATTTGTACTTAATTAGCATGTAATACAATAACAGTTATGTCCATCATTATATATGTCAGAGTTACTGTATTGTGAGTTTTACTTGAAACAGTGGACTCCATTCCTAGTCTGTTGTTTGCTTAGCTATTCATGCAGTGTGATGATCTGCTTTCAGACTAAAAAAATCAAGGGGAATTTGGTGCCAGTCATATTGTCTCATTATCTTGTATTTTTAAAAAAGAGGTCTGAAACACAGGTACGGCTGCTGAGGGCAGAAGTAACTATCTATTCTATCTACTCTATGTGACAGGAGATGTAGGTTAACTGTAATACAAATTTAGATGCTTTGAATAATAATTACAGTCTGATTATTAGAATGTTATTGAGGTCGTGACAAAAAGGAATCCTACCTTGGATAGATGTTAAATTTTCTTTTTTTTTCTTTTTATCTACCTGTTTAAAGAGCTCTCTTAATATCTATGCTTGAGACAAACCAGCTAGGTACACCCACATGGAAACCTTTTTACCTTTAACAATGATCAGGGCCAGCTACATGATTGTAGGGCCCTAGTGAAAATGAAAATATGGGCCCTCCTCCTCAAAAATTATTAAGAATTACAAGATGGCAACAGCAGAGCATTAAACCAAGAGTGGGACCCTTCTAAGCATGGGGCCCTGAGCAACTGCATAGTTCACACACCCATGAAGCTGGTTCTGCCAGTGATCTCTTTACTGCCACCACAACTAGGAGGAACTTTAGATGACTGTGATACAGTGACCTAGCCCCTCCTATGAACTTTAGGCATCATTCCTCATTACTAACCCAAATTATAACATTCTTGGTTGTTGGTTGGCTGAGTACAAAATGCACATGCATGTTGGTTGGCTTGAGTACAAAATGTGCATGCAAAATGCGCATGCATACACATCAAGTATGTATATGTCTATACATATATTGAATATGTTTATATATGTGCATGTATTCCTGACATAAATATATGTGTGCATACATATATATGATATTTACAGATAAGTCTGTTTCAAGAGCCAAACTTAGTAACAATATTTGCTTAATGCAGAAACCTAGGTTTGATAAGTTATAGTGTCTTCATTCCCAGTCCTATTTCCCTGGGTATTTTTTAAAATTAATGCCCAGGTAGAATATTCGATATACGTAGTAAGCATTTCTCTACTGCTATTTGGAACCTGAGTGGTATATATGATTTCTCTTTAACTTTCCTGACCCTAGACCATAAATTCAAATGATTTTAAGTTATAATTACATCTCCCAGTTGTCCTGAAAAATTTCCAGTTTGCCCCTTTTGTCCCACTCAAGAATGTCCTTCTTTTGATGATACTTTAGATGATCACCTTAATATTAGCCAAATATATCAGAATATAACTTTCATCCTTTTTTTATTTTAAATAAGGTGCTGTAAATATAATAGTTAAAAAGGCCTTTAATCAAAACAGTGTATTTTCAGTTTTTCATAATAGCACCTACTTTTTGCTCATGAGCATATAGATATTACTCATAAAAACAAAAGCTATTAAAAATGGAATATATTTTTCCAAATTGTTTTAGCTTTCTTTTAAACAAAAATGAAATACATATACATTAAATAAAATTGAGAAAATTGAAACAAGAAGAATACAACACATAGGCCCAATAGTTAAATATAGGCACTCTTAGTATTTTGCTACATTACTATATAGGTGTCTTTTTCTATGGATAGTTTTTTTTTTTAACTTAGTTATAACATGATGCAACTTTTTTTCCTGTATTTTTTCCATATAACATTATATCATAAATCTGTTTCCACAGTGTTATTTAATCTTAATAACTATTGTTTTCAAGTTTCCTTCTCTTATAGATTTGGAATAGAGGAGTTTGAAAGAAATACTTATCTCCTTCATCAACTACTGCAATGGAGAGACCCTTTTTAGAGAATAGAGAACATCATACCAGATTCTAGTATACCAGTCTTTCCCATGACTGGCTGAAGCCTTGAGCAAGCTTCTAAAGTTTTCTGAGCTCCAATTTCCTTCTCTGTAATAGATAAGGATAAAATATGAGAATGATAAAAATAAATAGCAGTAATAGTAATTGTAATAATATTAACTGTCAGTCCTTGAATATCCAGAAATTTTTAGTGTGCCTGTAGTATGCCAAACGTATCGGTTATTGTGCTAAGCATTTACAAAAAATATATTACCTTAGGAATAGTTAAGACAATCTTGTAGAGTAGCAATAAAGCTAGAAGACTTAGATTAGTATATATAAAGCCCTATAGACAAACTGAATAGTAGAACAATATACAGAATACAGAAACAGACCCAAAATAATGGTCACCTGATTTAATAACAAAAACTTCTCTGTAGTGCAATAGAGAAAGGATTTTTTTTTCCAAAAAATTCTGCTGGGACAATTGGTTAACTACATAGGGAAATGTCCATTGACTCCTACTTGACACCACACACAAAAGTCAATTCCAGATGAATTATAGATCTACATATGAAAGGCAAAATGATAAAGATTGTAAAAGATAGAAAAACATTCATGTGACGTTGGAGTAGATAAAGATTTCTTAAACATGACACAATATAAATTATTAGAGAAAAGTTGATAAATTGGACTTCATTAAAATTTTAAATTTTATTCATCAAAAGACACCATTGAGAGCGAAAACAACAGTATAGAGGGGGAAAAATAATTGTAATACATAGTATCTGACAAAGTCCTCATATATAGAATATATAAACAACTTCTGAAAATTGACAAGAAAAAGATAGTTCCAATAGAAAAACAAACAAAAACATACAGTTCACAGGAGAGAATATCCAAATTGCCACTAACGATATGAAAAGTTTTTCAATTTTATCAGTCACCAGGAAAGTGCAAATAAAAGCCACAATATGATAGTATTCACCTGCCAGACAAAGAAAATACCAAGTGTTGGTGAGAATATAGAGTAAACGTAACTCTCTTTCACTGTTGGAAAACATTTATAAACTGGGACAACCACTTTGAAAAGCTGTTTGGCAGAATCTAAAATAGCTGAGCATATGACTCAATAATTCCCCTCCTAGGTATACATCTACTAGAATTGGGGACATATGTTCACCAAGTAAATATGTGTAGGAATCTATTCATAATAGGAAAACCCTGAAACTACCCAAATGTCAATGACCAGTAGAATGGAAAATAAATTGTGGTATCTTCACACAATGCAATACTATTCAGCAATAAGAATGATCTCCAATGATATAAAACAAAATGGATGAATCTCAAAAACATAATGTTAAACAAAAATGCCTGGACATAGAAGGGTATGTACTGTATAATTCCATTTATATAAAAGAAAATAACTAAACAAAATAAATCTAAGCTGTTAGAAGTTAGGAGGGTGGTTACCGTTGGTGTAGGTGAGTGGTAACAGTGATTAGAAGAGAGCTTGAAGAGGGTTTCAGGGTGCTGGTAATGATCTGTTTTGTAATCGGGGTACTATGCATCTGGATGTAATTGGTTTGTGAAAGTGCATTATCTGTACACTTACGTGTACTTTTCCGTATGTATTGATATATAATATTTGTTAAAAAGTCAAAAACATATTATCTTGAATCTGTACCCCATTTTAGAGATGAAAAAATAAGAAATACTAAGTTTAAGTTACTTAAACTTAGTTATTTTTAGTTACTAATAGCCAGGCGGTTGTTAGGTGGCTCAGATTAAATGGTCTTTAGTTTCCTTTCTAGTTCTAAGATACTATGGTTTTATAAATCCACCAGTTTGGAACCTAACTTCCTGCCTTTTTATTTTAATTTCTATTGGCCTCCCTAATCAAAGTTTTCAAACTTCTATATCCAGAGGTAAGATTCTTTGATACTCAAATAATACTATAAGAAGTTTTCTTGAATATTCAGAGTTTGTTATTTCTGCTAATTTATATTTATTTTCTTTGCTTATTGTTTTATAGGCAAGTGAAGGTCGGACTACAATTGTGGTAGCTCACCGGCTTTCCACTATTCGAAGTGTAGATATGATTGTGACTATAAAAGATGGGATGGTGGTGGAAATGGCAAAACAGGGTCTATATTATTCACTTGCAATGTCACAGGTAATGTTTACATGACATAATGTATGTTTGCAGATTTTTTTTGACTTTTCAGAAATCACGCCATGCTAGAAAATAGAAGTCTTGAATTATAATCTTAGGTTTCACAAGGCAACCAAGGTTTATTTATAGTTCCTTAGTGAAGAAATTCAGTGAGTCTAATATCCTCAGCATTGTGCTAGACAATGATGAAAGTTAAAGAACTAATTGTTACATAGTACCTAATATTTGCCAGGCACACTACAAATAGGCTTCAAATCTTGTATGTGGCAGATCCAGAGCAATCTAACTCTATATTCCGTGATCTTTTTGTTAAAACACAAAGAAATATAACACACAATCCCTACTTAAAGACTTAAAACTTAGCTACAGAGGCAAAGTGCAGAATCATGCATACAGATGTTACAAGTTGTAGAAATAAGAAGCAAGATTGATGGGGATATAGGGAACTAGATTACCCATGGAAGTATTCATGAAGAAATCTTGAAGGCAAGAAGGTAGGAGGGGGATTTCCCTGGTGGCGCAGTGGTTAAGAATCCACCTGCCAATGCAGGGGACACGGGTTCAATCCCTGGTCTGGGAAGATCCCACATGCTGTGGAGCAACTAAGCCCGTGCGCCACAACTACTGAGCCTGCATGCTGCAATTACTGAGGCCTGTGCTCCTAGAGCCCATGCTCCACAACAAGAGAAGCCACCACAATGAGAAGCCCATGCACCGTAACAAAGAGTAGCCCCCACTCGCCACAACTAGAGAAAGCCCGTGCGCAGCAATGAAGACCCAATGCAGCCAAAAATAGATAAATAAAATTTTAAAAATTATAAAGGTAAGAGGTGGAAAAGGAGGAGAAATCTAGGTAATGTGGAAGTAATAAGGAACTTGGTTTGTAACTAAACAGAAAGGAGACCAGCCTGCCATGAGTAATGAGTGTTGGGGGAATAATGGAAAATTTGGATAATGAAGGTCAGATTATGAAAAGGCTGAGACTTCCTGTGTCGGAAGCACCTACCCCAGTGCTTGGCACACTCAAAATCTATCTGCTGAATGAAAGGATGCACACATATATCCATACCGTGTATACATCAAATTCTCACAGGGAGACCAGAAAGCTCATATTAGGCAATGAAGAGGAGGCACGATAATCCTGGAGGCACACTGACAAACTCCTGTTTTTGAGGATCCACATGTTTGCATGCATATGACCCAGCCTACTGAATTTCACATGGTTCTTCCATTAGGGTGCATTAACGTAAGTGATAGTGATTAGGCTCTAGCTCTCTTCTTCATTCTGCCTTCATCTCTTGGTCTGGAAGGCAGCCTTCTTTCCAAGGGGTCTTCTGCAGACAACTAATATCAACCTTTTTTGGTTTATTTTACTTCTTCAACTTTCTGATTATATTTTTGATATCAATATTATTATTTCACAAATTAGGAAATTTAGAAAGTTATGAGTCTCCATCTCATCAAACTTAGAATTTCAAACCCCAGCTTTCTCCACAATTCTAGAATGAAGGATTTTTAAACACATCCTCTAAAGCAATGATAATAAAAAAAAATTAAAAGTTTGAAAATGTAATCTTATATTGATTTAAAAACGCTTGATTCCGATTTTATTTTATATTAGGCTATATTTTTCTTTAAAAATAAAATGTACATGTTATTTGCCAGTTGAATTTTCATGATTTTCATTCCACAGTAGAATTAATAATTTATGAAGTTATTAAGTTCAGTATCTTCAAACTAATAGTTGTAACAATAAAAGGAAATAACTGTGGTCAAATTAACACTACTTTGAGATTTTAAAAAACTACTACACTCAGATCTTTCTTTGAAGCAACACTTCTTTATTTTTCATTATAACTAAATTAAAACTCCATTTTTAGGTGTTAGGTGAAAGAGTTCCACAACATAAGGAAAACAAAAATGGAGTGTTTGTGGTATAAGTGTATAAAAATTTAAAATACCATATTCAAAATGGATTAGTACTCTCTGATTACCTAAAATAATTTTCATTCTGATATAATAATACAATTTTAAATATTAATACTCAATGAACAGCTCTAATATTCTGGGAAATATATAGTAAACATAACATACGTGATATCTACATAAACAGTACCACATTTCTGAAACTCTGGATGCATTTATTTGCCACTATTGCCTATAGTGTCCAAATGAATTAATTTATGACAATTCATGATTTTCATAAGTATTACAAAGTTAATGCTGCTAAGAAAATCAATCCCAAAAAGCAGCATAGGAAAATGGTTACAGTCACAAGCTCTGGAGACACAGCAAGTTGAAATCCTTACTCTGCCATTTAATAGTTTTAGGACTGTGGGTAAGTTGTTTAAATTCTCTGTGCCTCAGTTTTCTAAACTGTGAAGTGAGGAAAATAATAACATATTAATTAATTACATTGAGTATTAAATGAGTTCAATTATGTAAAGTACCTAGAATTATTGTTAGCATAATAAATTTTATTATATTACCATTCTTAGCATTAGCGTTTGTTATCCAATCAAACTTTTAAAGAAAGTTCAAACCATGGTTATTGCTGTAATCAGGTACAGATTCAATGCTGTAATTATTTATCTAGGATGTACATAATTATTTACAGACATAGTGAGTCTGTGAGCTTCCTTTAGTGAGTTTTCATACAAAAGTGAAATAAAAACTGGTAGAGACACATACATACCAAAACTTCTTGTCATTCTTATTTTGTCTAGCAGCCTTCTCAGGAAAAGGAATTGTCTTTGATCTGTTAAAGCACCTCTTTAGAAAATTTTATTATGAGAAGTAAAAATTTTATTTTAAACTTGGCACAAAGTAAGTAGCTCCTGAAAAAATGCCAAATAAAAAATTTCTTTCTCGGTAGAGAAATTTACTGAAAAAAAGAAAGTGATAGCATAAAGGAATATCTGATTAAAGATATTAGGATAGCTGGTTAAAGTTCATGTTAGTTTGAAATGCCTGATTAACAGTTGTTACTCTTGTTAAAGAATCACAGTGTCCCTGGGAAACCTTCCGTGTACATACTCTCCCTTGCACCCAAAATTATCTAAGTCTTTCCATCTCTACTCCCCACCATGGTCAGGGCCACCATCACCCCAACTGGCCTCTTCATTTCTGTCTTCTCCCCTCCTCCCATCTCTTCACGAGGAAGTCACAAATTTACTCGCACCACATTCAGATAAGCAGAGAATACGTAACTCCTTTATTTCACTGAAACTGGTCTTATTTCTTGGAGTAACAAGAAAAAAAAAAACTAGACTTAGAGCAATCTGGTTTAGAACTTTATCCTTTTCTATGATTTAAGCAGCTTTAAGGTTAACTTGATGGCTTTGGAATTTCTCATTCTTTTGGAGGTGGACCCACCAATTTTGCTTTTTGGTCAGATTGGAATGGGCAGCAGTGGCAAGCCTGGAAAATGTTATTGTCTCCTGAGATCTATCTCAGGCCCAGGACCAACCTCACATTTAACTGCCTTGCTATATGTTATCAATTTGTAAGCTCCACAGAAGGCTGGGAAGAAGGGATCAGAGAGAGGGTATATTTGAGTCATCTCCCTCACAAATTCCTTTTACTAAGATCCGTCCTTGCTAGTGGAATAATTGTTTTGAATTAAGACATTGTTTTCTCTAGTTAATTGTACAGGTCTTTGGGGGAAAAGGCACAATAAAAGCTATTGTTACTCACTAACATTTTAGTATGAGTTGGACTTACTGTCTCTGTATCGAGTCCGAAAACGTTAGCAAGAACTGCTCAGGAATACACCACTTTCAATAACAGAAGCAGTACAATTTTAGAGGGATGCTTAATAAAGTTGCTTTGAATTTTTAAGGCATTCTTCTAGTGGTAACATGTATATTCTTCATTCAGGGTATTAAAAATGCTGATGAACAGATGAACTCAATGGCATACTCTACTGAAAAAGATATCAGCTCAATTCCTCTGTGCTCTATGAAGAGCATCAAGTCAGACTTTACTGACAAGTCTGAGGAATCCATCCAAAATAAAGAGGTAATGGTTCAACTATCACAAGTTACCAACATGTTGGTAACTTGTTACCAACTATCATGTTACCAACTATCTAACTAACTAACCTCAGACACCATGAAATCTCTCATCCAGCCCCTGAATATTAGCTTCTGTCTTCCTAACCACCAGTTTCCACATCATCCCACTCCTCTCTTTGGTCCACTATTTCCTCCCAAACTGGAATTCCCTTCTTCTCCTTGGGTCTGACAGATACTTGAGGTTGACCGCCCATTAACTATTCCCACCATCTTCCTACCCACTCTTCTCGGTCTCATCTGCCAATTATCAGCCTGAAGCCCTGGGATTATCTGCCCCAAACCTCCTCCTCTGCCCTTCTCCGGCATTGCCAGTCTACTGCTTTTAATTCTAGATTCAGTACTTTCCATTTAGGTACGTGGTCATACATAGCATTCACACACACTTATATATATATAACATATATATATATATAACATATATATATATATACATATATATAATTTTTTTTTGGCGGTACGCAGGCCTCTCACTGTTGTGGCCTCTCCCGTTGCGGAGCACAGGCTCCGGACGCGCAGGCTCAGCGGCCGTGGC
The DNA here is from genome assembly GCF_937001465.1 of Orcinus orca. Classification (NCBI taxonomy): domain Eukaryota; kingdom Metazoa; phylum Chordata; class Mammalia; order Artiodactyla; family Delphinidae; genus Orcinus; species Orcinus orca. Next base: position 72,834,661 of record NC_064567.1, read on the forward strand.
TCACGGGCCCAGCCGCTCCGTGGCATGTGGGATCTTCCCGGACCGGGGCACGAACCCGTGTCCCCCACATCGGCAGGCGGACTCTCAACCACTGTGCCACCAGGGAAGCCCCTATATTTTTTCTTATCTATTAATTTTCTTTAAAATATACACTACCAAACGTAAGGTAGATAGCTAGTGGGAAGCAGCTGCATAGCACAGGGAGATCAGCTTGGTGCTTTGTGACCGCCTGGAGGGGTGGGATAGGGAGGGTGGGAGGGAGGGAGACGCAAGAGGGAAGAGATATGGGAACATATGTATATGTATAACTGATTCACTTTGTTATAAAGCAGAAACTAACACACCATTGTAAAGCAATTATACTCTAGTAAAGATGTAAAAAAAAAAACCTAAGTATAAAAAAATAAATAAATAAAATGCATTTGAAAGCCAAAAACTAATAATAATAATAATCATTTACATAAACATGCAAAGAAAAATATTAAGTAAATAATAGCATAGATAATTTGCCATATGGCAAAAGGCCTGAGTATAAGAATACAGTAAAAGGGTTTGTACCATATTGTAAAAACACTGTGTGAAAACATCTATTAATAGCTGTTGGACCTGCCACCGTAATTGCTGCAAACAAAGTGAAAATCTACCTCAAAGTCTGCAAATTCACTAGGTCTATAAAGTGGATTTTCAAAACCTAAGAAAGATGAAATTCATAAAATTAAAAAGCAATTTCCAGACTTTGGAGAAAATGGTAGGGTAAATTTACACTCTGATACAACTGCTCTGCTCCATACACACAGGAATGATACATAAAACATAAAAAGAGAAAAGCCAATTAGATATACCCAGGCTCCAAAACAAGATCTCTACCAACCAGAAATAGAGCAAAAGTACAAAGTGGTGAGCTGTGCTACAGTCATGGATCTACTCTTAACAGGAGGCTACAAACTTGGTTACCAGTGCCTGGAGCTATACCGAGTACAAAGCTGAGAGCCTGGAAAGATAGTATTAACAACCAAGAACTGAAACAAGCCAAGCACCAGCTCCATGGCCATATTTGTAAAGGGTTCTTTCAGCCTGTGGTATTGCAGTGAAAAGTGAACAAGGAAATGAAGGGACTATAAAAATGAATAACGAGGGCTTCCCTGGTGGCACAGCGGTTGAGAGTCCGCCTGCCGATGCAGGGGACGCGGGTTCGTGCCCCGGTCCGGGAAGATCCCACATGCCGCGGAGCGGTTAGGCCCGTGAGCCACGGCCGCTGAGCCTGCGCGTCCGGAGCCTGTGCTCTGCAACGGGAGAGGCCACAACAGTGAGAGGCCCTAGTACCGCAAAAAAAAAAAAAAATTTAAAAGTGAATAACGAAATGAAAAATGTGAAACAGGATTCTAGAATAGTTAATGGGAGGTTATATTAGTCTGGGTTGAGTCAGAAGACAGAAACCACACAATGATTTGAACAGAGAAAGTTTAGTGTAATGAATCAGTAGGGAATTGGAGTAATAGGAATTGGCTAGTGGAAATTAAGAGAACTCTAAAGAATTCAGAGGTCATAATAAAAAGTACCAACTACCACCCCTGGGGTGAAAAGAGACCCAAGGAAGAGCATTCATTATTGCCCGAAACTGAAGTGGAGATACAGGCCTTACTGCAAAGGGCACAGCTTTGGCTCACTGGATAGCAGAGAAGATGCCCAGGTACCTCACTGGTGGAGCTTGCTTGAAATCTGTCCTCCAAGGTGCCAAGGGAGACCTTCCACAGGGAGGTTCTGAGCTTCAAAACCCACTAGGTGCCAGGAGAAGCTACTGGGCACTGCTGAAACCAGGGGCTGGAGAGGTTGCCTTCTGCAGGAGTCAAGTGCAGTTCTGTGTACAAGAGGTGCAGACATCAGCGACCTGGCTGAAACATAAGCCTGTGCTGTCTGGGCCCCATGGCTACACTTCTAATGGGTAAGCCAAGAGCTGGAGAAAGCGCTTGATGGCCAAACACAGAAGAAAATTGCACTCTACAGGCACCCAACTCTGAAAAAACTGTTCAGGCAAAACAGCGGAGAAAAAACTTCATCTTGCAGGAGCTTTCCCAGAGCTACCGGTAAGAGCAGGAAGAATAATCCCCTCCTACAATGTCTTTCCAGCAGCCTCTACTGACGGAGCTTGACATCTTACCAAGTGGTAAAAGAGAAAAGTTTATCAGACAAAAGGGTGAATTTGGACCTGAGAAGCAAAAAATCAGTAACCAGGACAGAGCTGGTATTATTTTGAACAGGGGAATCAGCAAACATAAGGGCCTGGAATTGGGAGCCACAGTGACTAAGGAGGAGAGAGGTGAGCAGAGAAGTGTATGAGATACTCAGGGACCAGATCATGTAGCACCTTGTAGGACATAAAAACAATTTTGGATTCTATTCTTACTCTAACAGAATGTCATTGGGGGTTTTTAACCAGTGGTTCATGACTCACAGGAATTAACCTGAATGGGCAAAAAAAAATCACATCTATTTTTTCTACCTATACTTGATAGAAATTTAATTTACTTTAATTATGAATATAAATAACAGACTACATTAGTATTACCAGGGCCTGCGATGTCGCCAATGAAAATCACAGAAATATTTATATCACATTATAGTTATTACAGATATCTTAGAATATCTTTTTTTATTTTTTTTTTTGGCCATGCCATGCAGTATGCGGGATCTAAGTTCCCCAACCAGGAATCTAACCCATCCTCCCTGAAGTGGAAGCACAGAGCCCTAATCCACCAGGGAATTCCCCAGAATATCTTTATATTCATCACTATTAGATCTTGTTATTTAATGTGCCAATAATGAAGCACATAACTGTATCAGAGCTTTGAATTTTTTGTTAAACATTTTAAATATTATATCTCAATATAATTGGCTTTCTTTGAGATGTGTTATTTGGTACATTGTTATAAATTCTTCTAGGAAGGATTCCATAGACTTCATCAGTTTTCTGAAGGGGTCCATGACACAAACAGGTTAAGAACTCTAATGACCCACATGGGAAAGGAATCTAAAAAAGAGTAGATATAGGTATATGTAGAACTGATTCACTTTGCTATACACCTGAAACTAACACAACATTGTAAATCAACTATACTCAAATTAAAAAAAAAATGTTTAATCTACTTAAAAAAAAAAACCTGTTGCATGAGAGGGTCTTATTCAGAAGAGTGCATGAACTGAGTTGCTTGATGTGGCTGCTGTGTGGAGAATGGCACTTGGGAGCCAAAGTGGGATCAGGGAGAGCAGAGCAGAGAAGAGATGATAGTGGTGAAAACAAATGGACTGATATGCCTGACTAAAGCAGTCTAAGGAGAAAGAATAGATGGAGGAGCAACTAGGACAGGAGATTGAGACCCAGGATACTGCAAAATTTAAATTCAGGTAGAAAAGCAGTAGCCAGAACAGGACACCTAAAGAATGGCTGGAAGATAAAAAGAAAGCTAAGATTGTGTGGCATCATAGAAGCCAACTAAGAAAAGTACTACAAAAAGAGGAATAGATCATTTACGTCAATTGCTGTGGAAACCAGATGAAATTAGAGATTTCTACTTCCAGCCAAGATAGGTTAACAGGGACAAGATTTACCTTCCCGCTTGACACACCTAATAAACTAGAAAAAAGTATGTGAAACAGTCTTCTAACATTGGACATCAGGCATAACAAGACAGTGATCCCTGAGGAAAGGGAAACAAATGAAATGAATCTTATCATTGACCCAGGTTACTGTCAAGTTATAAGCCTAAGAGCTGGAACGGGAACCTAGGCAGAGCCCAAGAGGCCAAAGTAGGCAGTCTTCAGAGCAAAGAAGTAGAGGGAAGAGAGCAGCTCAGAGAGACAGTTCCACAAATATGCAGAGGTTCTCCCGTGACTCTTCATCTGAGTACTAATTAGTGCATTTACTGAGAAAACTGACAAAGGCAAAGGAAAGTATAAGAAGGAAAAATTCTTGGAGCTCACAAAGGGCCAGGAATAGTTCTTATTAAACCAACCAAAGTGAGGAATCTCTAAATTCATGGGGAATTTAGTTGAATCTTAAGAAAAGTATTAACTCAGCGTAGGAAAATTATTCCCAGACTAAACTCAGCTCTGAGCCCAGCAAACAAGACCCAACAGCAAATTTCAAAAGTATCAAACTGTTTCCAAGTAATTTAAATGTGTTCCAGAACAAGGTTCAATAATATGTATAAGAATTCAAAAATAACCAATGAGTAAAATTTACAATGTCTGGCATCTAATCAAAAATCTCCAGGCAAGAAAAACAGCAGGAAAATAGTACCCAAAATGAAGAAAAAAAATCAATCAATAGAAATAGACCCAGAAATGACACACTTGATAGAAATAGTAGGAACATTAAACAATTATTATAACTATATTTTATATGTTCCCAAAGGAGAAAGGGAACCAAAAATCATTTGAACAAATCATGAAAAAAATTTTCCAAATTTGATGAAAACTGAAAACCCACAGATCTAAGAAGCTCAATAGATTCCAAGTGCAAGAAACACAAGGAACACTACGCCAAGGCACACCATAGTCAAATTGCTTAAAAACAGTGATAAGGAGAAAAATTATAAAGCATCCAGAGAAAATCATCACAATTTGTATAAAGGAAAAAACAAGAAATATCACAGAGTTCTTATTAGAAACAATGCAAACCATAAGACAATAGAGCAATATCTTTAAAGTAATGAAAGGAAAAAAACTCAAATTAGAATACTACCTGCAGAAAAATACCTTTCAAAAATGAAGGCAACATGCAGAATTTTTAGGTAAAAGAAGGCTAAAACAATTCATCACCTGTAGATGTAGTGCAGACTACAAGAAATGTTAAAGGAAGTCCTTCAGGCAAAAGAAAATGGTACCAGGTGGAAATCTGAATCTATACAAAGGAATGAAGAGTATCAAAATGTTCTATCTAGGGGCTTCCCTGGTGGCGCAGTGGTTGAGGGTCAGCCTGCTGATGCGGGAGACACGGGTTCGTGCCCCGGTCTGGGAGGATACCACATGCCGCAGAGCGGCTGGGCCTGTGTGCCATGGCCGCTGAGCCTGCGCATCCGGAGCCTGTGCTCCACAGCGGGAGAGGCCGCAGCGGTGAGAGGCCTGCGTACCGCAAAAAAAATAAAATGTTCTACCTATACAAAGGAATGAAGAGTATCAATAATGTTTTTTAAATAATCTACTTTAAAGAAAAAAAGCATTATAGTGTGGGGTAAAGGTAAAAATGTATAAAAACAATAGCCAAAAGACTGGAAATGGAAGTATTCTATTCAAGGTTCTTAAATGGTATATACTATTATATTACTTGAAGGTAGACTGTGATGTTAGTGGCAGTCAAAGTATATTCCAGAGCAAAAAAGTTACCCGGGATAAAGAAGGTTATTTGAAAATTATAAAAGGATCCACCTATCAAGAACTGAAAAAAGAAACAGACAAATTCACAATTATATTCACAGATTTTAATACCCTCTCTTAAATATTGATAGAATAGGTAGATAAAAATTCAACTGGGATATAGATGACTTTAATAGCACTGTCAACTAACTTGACAACAACCAAGCTGACAACCAACTAACAGACATTTATGCAAGAATCCACCTATCAACAGAAAAATACACATTCTTTTCAAATGTACCTGAAACATTTACCAAGATAGATCATAACACAAGTCTCAACAAACTTTAAAAATTTCAAGTAATGCAAAGTATATTACCTGACCAAAATAGAATTAAATCAGAAATCAAGAATAAAAGTGGCCTGGGAAATCTTGAAATATTTGGAAGCTAAATAACTCACTTCTCAATAATACACAATCAAAGAAGATATCAAAAGAGAAATTCAAAAGTATTTTGAACTGAATGAAAATAAAAACCAAACATAATCAAAACATGTGGTATGAAGATTAAAGTGGTACTGAGGAAGAAATTTATACTACTAAACACTTATATTATATTAAAAAGAAAGATCTCAAATGAATAAACTTCCCCTTTAAGAAACTAGAAGGGTGCTTCCCTGGTGGCGCAGTGGTTGAGAGTCCGCCTGCTGATGCAGGGGACACGGGTTCGTGTCCCGGTTCGGGAAGATCCCACATGCCGCGGAGCGGCTGGGCCCGTGAGCCATGGCCGCTGAGCCTGCATGTCCAGAGCCTGTGCTCCGCAACGGGAGAGGCCACAACAGTGAGAGGCCCGCATACCGCAAGAAAAAAAAAAAGAAACTAAAAGGAAGAAAATAATTATAAAGAAGAAACATCAATGAAATCCAAACCTGCTTCTTTGAGAACATCAATAAACTGAAAAGCTCTGGACTGACTGAGCAAATGAAAAGAGAGAAGACACAAATTACCAATATTAAGAATGAGAGTGGTGATATCACTACAGATTCTATAGCTATTAAAAGAATAATAAAGTAATCTTATGGAAACTAATCCTACAACTCCAATGAAATGGACAAATTCTTTGAAGGACACAAACTACCAAAGCCTACTCAAGAATAAAATAATAGCTTGAATAATCTTATATCAATTAAAAAGAAATTGAATTTGAAGTTAAAACCTTTTTCATAAAGAAAACTGAAGGCCCAGGTGGCTTTACTTGTGAATTCTATGAAGTAGAAAATTGAAGAGGAAGAAGATTCCATTCTGAGCACAACATTACTCTGATATCAAAATTAGAGCTATTACAAGAAAAGAAAATTATAGACAAATATCCTTTATGAACACAGATGGAAAAATTGTTAACAAAATTTTAGCAAATCTAACCAACAATGTATGAAAAGAATAATACATCATCACCAAGTAGGGTTTATCCAAGGAATGCAAGCTTGGTTTAAAGTTCAGAAATTAATGTAATTTCCCTTACTAAAAATATAAAAGAAAAAACTATCCAATCATCTCAATCAAAGCAAAAAGCTCATTTGGCAAAATGCACCATCCATTCCTGATAACTCTCAGGAAACTAGGAATTTAAAGAAATTCTCTCAACCTGATAGAGGGAATCAACCAAAAATCTACAGCTGACAATATACTAAATGGTGAAAGATCAGGAATGAGGCAAGTATGTACACTTTCACCACTTCTACTCAACTGAAAGTTCCAGCCTGTGCAATAGGACCAGAAAATAAAAGGCATCCATATAGAAAAGAAAGATATAAAACTGTCTTTATTCACAAACAACATAATTACAACATGATTATCATTCTATGGAATCCACAAGAAAAGGTACTATGGTGTCACACCAAAAAAAGGTACTACAACTGACAACTGAGTTTGGCTGACAACTGATCAGAATATGTGATCAATATATAAAAATCAACTCTAATTCTATAATCTAAAAACAAAAAGTAGGAAAATGAAATTCAAAACTGTCATGTACAGTAGTATCAAAAATATTAAATACTTGGGTATAAATTTGATAAAGATTATAAGACCCCCACACTGAAATATATAAAATATTACTAAGAAAAATGGAAGCAGACCTAAATAGAGAGAAATACCATGTACGTGAATAAAAAAATTCAATATTATTAAGATGTCAGTTCTCCCCAAATTGGTCTATATGTTCAAGGCAATCCCAGTAAACATCTTAGCAGGCTTTTTTGTAAAATTTGACAATCTGATTCTAGATGGAAATTCAAAAGGATAAAATGGATAAAACAACTTTTAAAAAGAACAAAGTTGTAGGATTTATAATTCCTAATTCCAATTTTTAATACAAAGCTATAGTAATCAAAATAATGTGCTATTGGAACAAAAATAGACAAATAGATCAATAGAGCAGAATAGAGTGTCAAGAAATAGACCCACACACATATGGTCAACTGTTTAGACGAAAGTGGCAAAGGCAGTTCAACAGAGAATGTATAGTCCTTTTAAGAAATGATGCTGAAAGAATTACATATCTATTCAAAAGACTCATCCTCAATCCATACCTCAAAGCACAGATGAAAATTAACTATAAATGGAATACAGACCTTACTGAAGAACCTAAAGTTAGAAACTTTTCATAAGAAAATACAGTAGAAAATCTTTATTACTTTGAATTAAGCAAAGATTTCCTTGCTATAAACACCAAAAACACAATTCATAAAAGAAAAAAATTGATAAATTAGACTTCACCAAAATCCATAAAATTGCTATTTGTAAAACTTCCTTTTTTTGGCTGCACCACATGGATCTTAGTTCCCTGACCAGGTATCGAACCTGGACTCCAGCTGTGAAAGCGCTGAGTCCTAACCACTGGACCGCCAGGGAATTCCCTGTAAAACTTTTTAAGAAATGAAAACATAGGCCATAAACTGGAAGAAAATATTTGTGTCACATATGTGATAAAGGACTGTGTCCAGAATATACAAAGAACTCCCAAAGCACAGTAATAAAAATACCAATAACCCAATTGAAAAATGGGCAGAAGATTTTAATAGACATTTGCCAAAGAAGATATGCATATGGGAAATGAGCACACAAAAAGGTGCCTAAAATCATTAGGCATTAGAGAAATGCAAATTAAATCATAACCGAGATGTCATGATACATCTGTTAGAATGGTTATATCTAAAAAGACTGTACCAAGTATTGGTGATGATGTGGAGCATCTAGAACTCCACATTTTGTTGGTGGGAATAAAAAATTAGTAATCCCACTTCAGAAAATCATTTAGCAGTTTCTTAAAAAGTTAAACATATACCTACTATGATCCAGCCACTCCTTTTCTAGGTTTTTACCCAAGAGAAATGAAAGCATATGTTCACACAAAGTCTTGTATGTGGGTATTTATAGTAGCTTTATTTGTAATAGCCCCAAACTTGGAATGACCCAAACTTATGTCAACAGATAAATTTTGGTATATCCATACAATGGAATACTACTCAGCAATGAAAATGAATGAAATATTAATTCATGCAACAGAATGAGTAAATCTCAAAGTAATTATGTTGAGCAAAAGAATCCAGACGAAAAGAGCACATACTATGTGATTCCATTTATTAAAAGAAAACTCTAGAAATTGCAAAACAATCTATAGTGACAGAAAACACATGAGTGCTTTTAGTGGAAGAGCACTGGCAGCTGAGGGGTATAGAAGAAACGGAATACAAAAGCAGGAGAAAACTTACAGGGGTAATGGATATGTTCACTATGTTGACTGTGGTGAAGGTTTCATGGGTGTGTAGTTATGTCTAAACTTTTCAAATTGTACATTTTAAATATGTGCAGCTTATTGCATGAAAATTATAACGCAATAAAGCTCTAAAATATATCAGATTAAATTTTTAAATCTTTAAGAGATTTGTTTAGCTTTTTTAAATGTTTTCATATCTCTTTACAAAATGCCTCTAATTTCATATATTTTTATATCAAATTCTGTTAAAACATGCTATAACCTGTAACACAGTTAGGTAGCACAGAGTCCTTCATGATTTTACTAAAAATTTTCATTTTGTTTTGATCCTATTTCATTTTATTCTTTTCTATCTTATAACTTTATTTAAGTAATACCCATTTTTTTCCATCTGTTTTATATTTTTAGAGGCAAAAGGGTAGATTATTCTGTAGGAGCAAGACAGCCCTCCTACATTTACTGGCTCTGTAATTTACTGGTATTGTTCCTAGGACATGCTAAGCCTTAGTTTCCTTACAAAATGAGGTAATTTTATAAAGAATTTGACAAAAAAGAAAATCTGTATTAGTGCTCCACAAAGAGTTGGAATGGAACTTTTAAAATTTCTGTATATTCTGTTGGACAGTGACCTAACTGAAAAATAAGGCTCTTTATGATGTTAATCTTCAGAAAACTTCAGAAAGAAAGATAATAGGTAATCAAATTATTAAGTAACCCCAGGTTTAGCCAATCCTGAAAATAGACTTTAAAGGCTTTAGAATTTTAAAAGTTCTTTTGTTCAAACAATGGAGTTTCTATTATAGTTGCCAGACTAAAATTAAAGCAAGAATTATAAACTATTTTATAGTCTTTCCTGACGTCTTTCTCTGGTTATTAGGTTCATAAACGCCATTACTTCAAGAGTGAATGCCATGAGGAAGTTTTAACATATGAAATGCCTAGTAGTTCGCTGTCTACTTTCCTATTCAAAATAATTACTCACTACAAAATTATTCATAAGATTTTTTAAGTTTCTGAAATAAATCCTCTACATATTCCAGACAAGAGTAAGGGGAATTCACCATTGTGTTATTTATCCTCTGATTATTGTGACCACTACCTCCCCATAGCACCCTCCATGGATCCCAGGAAAGACTGGCAGATACCAGAGCTACTTGCAGTGTTCTTTCTCTGTATAAGATCTGGGATTTTGCATAATATTATCCTTCCTTTTATAATAACATCAGCAACAGCTAACATTTATTGGGTACTTACTGTTTTCAAATACTGAGTTAAGCTTAATTCTAAAAACAATCCTCAGGCTTCCCTGGTGGCTCAGTGGTTAAGAATCCACCTGCCAATGCAGGGGACACGGGTTCAAACCCTGGTCAGGGAAGATCCCACATGCTGTGGAGCAACTAAGCCCATGCACCACAACTACTGAGCCTGTGCTCTAGAGCCCACGAGCCACAATCACTGAAGCCCACGCACCTAGAGCCGTTGCTCTGCAATGAGAGAAGCCATAGCAATGAGAAGCCCACGCACCGCAATGAAGAGTAGCCCCCACTCACCACAACTAGAGAAAGCCCACACGCAGCAACGAAGACCCAATGCAGCCAAAAATAAATAAATAAATTTAATAAAATAAAATAAAAAAATAAAAACAATCCTCTACTCAGCCGTAAAAAGGAATGAAATAATGCCACTTGCAGCAACATGGATGTACCTAGAGATTATTTTACTAAGTGAAGTAAATCAGACAGAGAAATACAAATATCATATGATATCACTTATATGTGGAATCTAAAAGAATGATACAAATGAACTTATTTACAAAATAGAAACAGACTCACAAACTTACAGTTACCAAAGGGGAAAGGTGGGCGGTGAGGGATAAATTAGGAGTTTGGGATCATATACTTATATACTCACTGCTATACATAAAATAGATAATCAACAAGGACCTACTGTATAGCACAGGGAACTCTACTCAATATTCTGTAATAACCTATTTGGGAAAAGAATCTGAAAAAGAATCTGAAAAAGAATATGCATAACTGAATCACTTTGCTGTACACCTGAAACTAACACAACATTGTAAATCAACTATCCTCCAATATAAAATAAAATTTTTATTTTAAATCCTGTAAGATAGGAACTGATACCTTCCTCAAAAATATAAGGAAACTGAGGCTTGGTGATTGTAAATAATATGTTCAGATATTGCAACACTTAACTTATAAATAGGAACCCCAAAACAAGCTTTTAACCAAGATATTAGAAAAATATTTCCATAAATAAGTCACAAAGCTACAAAATTTTCAAGCTTAAAATGCTAGAAAAACTTTTATCTTTGTCTCTGCTTAGTTCCTATCTAGATTTTGTCCTATGCTAGAGCATGATGTGCAATCCAGTTTAACAGGTGTAAAGGAAAATATGCCTGTCATTTCTTTTGTGAATCTTAGCTCTCAGAACATGTGGGTTAATTTGTACTTTTTTAATGATAGTGGCTGAGTGAAATGCCAAAAGGTGATAAGTTGCACAAATAGTCACTTTTGTGTAAAATTTATTTTGTTTTGAGATCTTTATCAGTAATATGGGCAGTAAAATTTTTCTAAGAAAAATTCTACTTTCTACTCTGTTACCTATTATATTTGACATTTTACATTATAGATTTATTCAAGATTGGCTAACTTCTCTAGGTTCCATTATGCTCTCAAACTGGGGTTATAACCAAGGTATTTTATTTATAGACAAGTCTTCCTGAAGTTTCTCTTTAAAAAATTTTTAAATTAAACAAGTCTGAATGGCCTTCTGTGGTTCTGGGGATATTGGCTTCTGTTCTAAATGGAACTGTTCATCCAGTATTTTCCATCATCTTTGCAAAAATTGTAACTGTAAGTAAAATTTATTTGCTAATATTTTTAACAATTTTAAACAACGTGTAACCTGAGAGAACAGACTTGGTATACTTTGACCCAGCAAGGGGAAAATTGGGACGTGTAGTAGGTCACCCCTAGTGTGGGATCCATGATAGAAAGGTTAACTAATGTTCTCAGGGGATAAGCCAGCCTCTATTGTGAAGTGTTTGGCTGGACCTTGTTGACTGGGCAATCAGTAAAGAAATTGCTTTGTTTTCTAATTCTGACTCCAGTGCTGTATCAGCATTCCAAAGCACTGAAGTAATAAAAGAGACAAATACGACCACTCTTTCTTTCAACTGGTCTGAACAATGGCCATTTTTTATTACCAGCCAGCTCAGAGAGAGGAAATAATGAGAGTTTGGGATTGTGCTGGGGAACCCAGGAGAGCTGATGAATTCATGGATCTTATTAGAGCCACCTTAAGTCTTCAGTCTCCTGGACTGTTGCTACACTGTGTCAACATAGATGCCAGTATATGTATAACTACTAATTTTAGGAACAATTTCTGGAGAAATTTATAAAGGTCTCATATTGCAGGTAGTACTCTGAATAGACGAATATCAAGAAACCTGAGTTATGAGAAGTTATTAGAAATAATAACTCAATCAGAAAACTAATTTCAATAGTTTCTTTGAAAATATGTGGTGATATTAATAGCAGATAGAGGACTCATTTGTCTGATCCTGTATTTACATAGCTTAAGTGAGAGAATTAAGAGTGAATTATTTTTTTTTATTGAAGTAGTGAATTTTTTTTTATGTAATGAATGTAAAGGATAGAATAATGGTGCATTTTTTCCCCAGAAATGTGTGGAAATTACTGTGCTGAAATTCATTTTTAAAATCCTGATGAATAGACATTTAAGTTTTTTCTCCTTCTTTTATAATATATTCTCCTCCAATCACCTGATTAAAAAAATCTATTCTTTTTCAGATGTTTGAAAATGATGATAAAACCACATTAAAGCATGATGCAGAAATTTATTCCATGATATTTGTAATTTTGGGTATTATTTGCTTTGTCAGTTATTTCATTCAGGTAAACTTTTAATGAATTAAACAAATATGTACGTGATTACTGTTTTATGTCATCCTATTTGAGTTAAAAATAGTAACTAAATATAATAACTAAATAAAATACAAATATGTAAATATAGTAACTAAATGTTCCAAAGAAATAAATAAGACAGTTAAAAATAAATGTAGATTTTTGTTTGTTTGTTTCTTTTCCAGGGATTATTTTATGGCAGAGCAGGGGAAATTTTAACCATGAGATTAAGATACTTGGCATTTAAAGCCATGTTATATCAGGTCAGTGTTTAGTTGGGCTTTTTTCTTATTTTATTTTAAATGTGTTTTAAAATATTCTAGCTTTTAGTTTTTCTTCACATCAATTTCTTGACATAAGCTTTCCTTTGATCATTTAAAAGCATCATTTTTTGTGTACCAAGCAGCAACTGTATTAGAATTATTGTACTGTATTTTCTAACAGAAGCAAGTCCAAAATTGTTATGTTCAAAAATGCAGTTTATAGAAAACAAGGTTTAGAGTCCACTCCCTGTTCCTTGCATTTATCTTGACAAATCTCTTTTAATGTATAATGTAGTTGTTCTAGAATCAGAATGGAGGCTAAATTAAAACTGAAAAGGAGTGTTAAGAACTACAGTATCTTGGGAAACATGTTTAAAAAGGAGTTAATTTCTATAGTTCTCATCCATCTGCACAGTTTAAGTTTTTTCATTGCTGACTTCTGAAGGCAGCCATTCTCTGAATTCAGATAACATCAGTCTAGCTGGCAGGTTGGCTTGCCACAGCTGATCATTCACACCTGTGAAATAACTAAAACTAGGTGTATCAAATAGTAATCTTGAAAAGTGAGTCTTGGGGGCAAATGACAGGAATGTCTCAGACTGGCACCTCTAAAATTCTTTCAGAAGGCCAAGGTATATTGGGTTACCCTGAAAGCCAGTAATCATTTGAAGCCCTTTGCCACACTTTCTGTCACCAGAGCTCACCGTGTAGGGGCAAATAGCTTCCTGCCAGGGTCATTTCTTTTCAAAAGTAGAGTTACTGTCACTCCAGCCGAGTTGTCAAAACCAGTTTTTACATCTTGTGACTTTTAGCAGTAGTGCTCAAAGGACTGCTGAGTAACAAAACTCCTCCACCTTTATGTGCTCTTAGAGGACAACAAGATATAAAATGAAGCGAGTGGGACGTTTCCCATAGCAACTTAATGCTCTGAAGCAGTTGGTGCCTAACTTCTTCTCTCAAAAAGGTCCTGTCAGAGACAACTGCAGACACTCCTTAATCCAGAAAAACAAAAATCTACTTGAAGGGTCATAAAATGATTTAATGACTGCACATCTTGTCTCGCTCACATTAAGCTTGTACTTTTGGGGGTTTTTTTATGAACAATTTATGTCTACCTCAAATCTTTGATGAAATTAGGTGGGATTTTAATTAACTAATACTATGTTTCACACAACAATTTTGGTCATTTTTGGTTTTTGTGTATTTATGTTTTTATACATTCAAGGACATTTATTTTCAATTTTCAGGAACTTTTGAAAATGTTTCCTGAATGTCTTAAAGAGTATAAACTTTAACTTTTCCGATCATTACTTTGAACTTTCTTTCTAGAGGATTACAGGATGCTTTTGGTGGAGGAGTCCCAAGACCACAAGCCAGTTAAACCAGTGAATATTGTTAATCAAATATCCTGATGGCTGATACTGGATCTTACTCCTTTGCCTAGCATTAGCCACGTGAACAGTAGGACAGTAACATTCTTGGATTAAGTAGCTTCTGCCCATAAGAATACAGCAATCTGTAAACCATAAACTCTTCTTCAAAACACATAGAAAGACAAACAGACAGAAACTCTGTGCTATTCAGCAGATGTTATTAAATTCTCCCATAAATTCACCTGAGCCCCTTTCAGCTTACCATTTGTTTTACCTCTTCATTCTTTAGCACTCTTTTTGCTTATTTGCTTTCTTAAATTGAAAGAAAAGAGTAATGTATTTGGCCTTTTCTCAATAAATGTCTTAACGAATTTCACTTTTCTCTGTAGTAAGGGAAGTTCCTAATGTACAGTTTCGCCCTAACTCCTATTACCTGTTTGTTTTTTTTTCCCCTAAGATAAGATATTTTAAGTCTTAGAAATCATGCTGAAACTTGCAGTGCTTTTTATAACCATTTTGAAACCTCAGTTGAAATAGAGGTATTTATGGAATCAGGTGTGGTCTTTTTGTAGGTATAAAATCTCTATTTTATTTGATGAGTTGAGATCCCTCCAGTTGAAAAGAATGTTCTAATTGTCGCTGACTTCAGTGGTTATAAATAATCCATTGCTTATTGTGTTTAAAGCTAAATTTATATTTCTTAATGATAAATATTGACCTATAAATCTATTAGGTTTTTTAAAAGATATGAAGGTTTTTTTTGCCTATTTCTCTCTAAATTGGATTGGCTAGGGCTTCTGTGGAGGGTCACTAAATCATAAGATGATGGCATTAGTGGAGATCACTAAGGAATCTCAAAAAGCTACTTCCAAAAGGATTTGAGGTAACAAATCCTGAAGCAGGAAAAACATGTCAGGAAACTCAGCTGTAACGTTTCAGTTAGATGGGAGGCAGAACAGGATAGTTGATTAAAAACTCTGGCATCTGATTGCCTAGGTTTAAATCCTGGCCTCAGTTCTTTCCAGCTATGTGGCCTTGGGCAAGTTACTTAATCTCTCAGTACCTCTGTTTCCTCATATATAAAATATGGATAGTCAGTATCCATCTCATAGAGTTGTGATGATTAAATGAGAAAAGACATACCACGCACTTATGATAGTGCTACTGTAATTTTTTATTTCTAATAGAATTATTGGCAGGAAAAAAATGGATTTACTAGTATCAGAAAACCTGCTAGCCTAGCTTATAATCATTTTACCATCAGGAAGAGAAGAAGCAAGCTAATTTTTACTCAATACCAGCTGTGCTCCAGAAACTCTGCTAAGTGTTTTAGCATATAATGCCTATGATGGAAAACAATCTCTAGAGTGCATAATTGCTGACTTGTTGAAAAGCAGTTTTGGATATCTTGCTGACTGAACATCAGAGAAAGACTAAGACTAGTCATATATGTATCCTTTGCCTTGCATATTATAGCAATTACTATACTATAGAATCAGGAATGTAATAGTAAGTGATAAATTCTTTTTCTATATTTTTACTTTATATTGTTTCTAGAAATTCTTTGTGTATTCCATGTCATGTTGAAATATAGAAAGAATTATGCAATGTAAAAAATATATATATATATTTTAGTATACAATAAAAAAACAGGTAATGTCTTCTAGATCAAGAGTGCTGTAGTTACTGTCATTGCTGATGTGTGTTCATGGTATGTTAGGCTCTTGACTCGGGTTGTATTCTCAAAGTGGCTACTGTGTAGTGCGTATCATGATCTCTATAAGATGCCCTTTGGGTGTCTAGGACCCTAAACTCTTTGGGACACCTTCCCAATCCAGGGGTTTAAAGAGTAGTGATGTCATGCCAGGGTTGTAATCCCCCTGGCCGCTGCCGTATTCCTCCACGGGGGCTTTCTTCTCACACAACAGCATGATTAATGCACAGCCTTCTATCTCTCTTGCTTTTGTTTCCTTAGTTGGCAAAAATGTGTAACCTGGGCATCAGGGCCCTGGCTGGGTTGTAGTAAGCCAACAGTTCTTTTGCTCTTCACTCACTAAAAATCAGTCATTTTTTTGGAGACAGTCTGCATGTAGTTTAATCCACAAGAGATATAACTGGTTTGAGTGCATGGGAGGAAACAGTCAATAACTAATAAAAGGAAATCAGCATTCCTCAAGTTGAGAGGTGCTAAGAAGTGCTATCTCTATTTGCTGTTGAAAATGAAATTGGTTATAACGTTAGGCTTTTATTGCTTGTATTTTTTTTTTTTTTTTTTTTTTTTTTTGTGGTATGCGGGCCTCTCACTGTCGTGGCCTCTCCCATTGCAGAGCACAGGCTCCGGACGCGCAGGCTCGGCGGCCATGGCTCACGGGCCCAGCCACTCCGCGGCATGTGGGATCCTCCCGGACCGGGGCACAAACCCGTGTCCCCTGCATCGGCAGGCGGACTCACAACCACTGCGCCACCAGAGAAGCCCTATTGCTTGTATTTTTGACCTGTCTCCTTCAAATTGCATGCTTTTTGGCTGCAGGGTTTTTACAGCAGCCTTTCTGCATCTTTAGCTTCCCACAAGGCCCAGTACTTATAAGATCTAAGGGGCAATATGAAGTGTCAGGGAAAATCTCACCTATCTGGGTCCTGTAGAGAAGGAGACAGACTTATTTTTTATCATTTATATGTTTAGACAGAAAGGTTTGGAAATATTTCTAAACTGTGTTGTGCATTACTTTACTTTTTAGGTAAAATCTGCTCTCCACAAATTGTGGAGTAAAATTACAAATTATTTTGTGGTTCAAAATGACCATTTTAAACATTGATTATTATATAATATTGCAGCATGGTAATGAGTCCAAGCTGTTGGGCTTAAGTTCTTCAGTTTGTATCTAAATATAGATCTTTGTGAAGTAAGAAACAAAAGTTATTTGATCCATAGTTTTTACAAGAATTAAGCGCCTGTGAGTAAGGAGGCAGGCAAATGGCTTCTAAGTTAATGTAGCAAAATCGCAAGTCAGAAAAGGATCTTTTTGATGACCATATGTTAATTCCCTTTTTTCTCTAGGATATCTCCTGGTTTGATGATAAGGAAAACAGCACAGGAGCCTTGACAACAATATTAGCCATAGATACAGCACAAATTCAAGGAGTATGTATATTGCTTTTATCTTTAATTTATTTATTTATTTATTTTTGGCTGCGTTGGGTCTTCGTTGCTGTGCGCGGGCTTTCTCTGGTTGTGGAGAGCGGGGGCTACTCTTCATTGGGGTGCGTGGGCTTCTAATTTCGGTGCCTTCTCTTATTGCGGAGCATGGGCTTTAGGCTCGCGGGCTTCAGTAGCTGTGGGGGGCGGGCTCCAGAGCGCAGGCTCAGTAGGCGTGGCCCAGGGGCTTAGTTGCTCCACAGCATGTGGGATCTTCCCGGATCAGGGTTCGAACCCATGTCCCCTGAATTGGCCGGCAGATTCTTAACCACTGTGCCACCAGGAAAGTCCCTGCTTTTATTTTTAAATGGTGTATGTATATGGTATGCATGCATGCGTGTACACACATGTGTTTGTGCATATATGTGAGCTATGCTGAGATGACCCACATCATTAAGGAGACCAGATTTGTCTCAGGGCTAACAGGGAGCTCGCAGTGAAAGATATAAAGAAGCCTTTCTGTTCTGGACATTTTTAACCAAAAATAAAGGAGATTTAGGACATGTAATAGGATAACCAGAGGACTAAAGAAGATACCAAGAATGAGTTAGAGAAAAGAGCTCAGAATTAAATAGTAAGATAAGAAAAAGTAACAAAATGAAAACACACACACATAACTTAGAAGTTTTAATAAAAGAATGAAGTTTAGTTGTTCCTTCCCCCCAGAAAATAAAATCTTATTTAGCATAATATGTAACATGTTAAATTCATATGCATCTGGAAATGGTTCTGTGCTAGTTGTTATACAGATCAAGTTAAAGGGATATGTGTGATCATGACTGGTCACAATACATATAAATAAAATTCATGTTTATGAACCATATTCAAAATCAATGACAGAATGACGAGCATAATGTACGTCAAAGTGACACTTAAATATTTATAGGGAGTAGAGTAGTGTGGAAGAGATGAAGGGTAATTTATTAGTTTTCTTCCAATTATTTTAATAAAATTAACCTGTATATTACAAGCAGGATTTCTACTATAATTGAGAACAGGAATGCAAAACAAGATTTCCCACTTTTAAGTGAGGTAAAGTTTTTGATCTCTGTTAAAATAAGAACTCTACAAGAATTATAGACTTTCCTTTTTCCTTATCATTCATGTGGGAGAAAAGGAAAGTCAATGATGCACCTCTGAATGACAGAAAAATCTTAAAAGTATTTTTTTGTTGGTTAGAAATACTGAAATGTTGATTACAGCATTGCTACCAGAGCAACAAATTGTCAACTGAAACAGCTCTTCAAAATTGTATTTTCTTTTGGAAGCTATTTCCACAGGACATGGCCACTATTCTAATTTTTGTAACTTTTGCAAGACTTCTTTGTTCAATATATACATATAAGGATAGATTTATATTACTAGAGAATAAAACAAGTTGGTTACAATTATGAATATTCACATGCTTCTGTATTGGTTTGGAAAACTAATTTTATGATGTAGAAAGAGCTCAAGAGGAAAGGGGGCATCATCTTCATCTCTTCCTAAAACTTTTTTTGATAATTTTGAAAACAAGACTCTAAATTTCACTAGATAGTATTTAAATTTTAAAGTAAGGCTGAGGAGCTGGATTGTACTTGTATAAGTGGGAAGAAAATGATGGATAAAATTTCACTTAATAGTTAACTAATGAGCATAGCATTAATCTTCCATAGCACAATAGAATCAGATAAATAACAACATCTGTGTTTAGAAATTCAATGGTTCACTACTTTTGGCAGAAGTATCAATCCCTATAATTCCCTTTGAATCCCCATTCTACAAAACTTGGTTTTTTTTCCTTTGCTGTGTGCACGTTTTTCTCTTACTACCTATCATCATTCAGATCTTTTAAGAATCCAGTGAAATAAGTATTCTTACTATAAGCTATACTGGATACGTGAGACATCTCTTTCAGTATTTACTTAAATGAAAAGAACAAATTAGTGCTAAAGACGAACATTACCCTCCAAATACCCATTAGTTGTTTCTAATACATAATGTTGTCTCTCATCAAGAAAAATTAATGGGAATATTTGTCAGTGTGATTCCTTATAAGCCTTTGACTAATACTATTTGAATCATTTGAAAATTTCCTGTTTCAGTTAGTAAATGTTGGTCTCATGATAACTTCTGGGCAAGTCAAATCATTTTCATTAAATAAGGAGTAGTAGCTAAACACTAGATGGGTGGAATACTGATGGCACATTTAAAGTTGAAGAATTTGGAAAGCATAGCAACCAAAGAAGGATTCCAAGAATAAGACTGTGTCTACTGGCATATAATTCACATAAACCCTTGCTTTGCCATATATAGGTAGATTCATATCTAACTTGAATGGATTCTCTTTCTATCGAAGGAAGATTATTTACTAATCCTATTTGTCCACTATTTCTTTTATCACAAAGACACACCACACTAGAGATGAATCAGTAAACAATAATTTGGGGTCATATATCCTATCATATCAACTTAAGATATTTCCATCTCAGTTTCTTCATCATGTAATTTCAGTTACATGTTATTTTATCAAATGTATTAGGATGAATGTTTATAAACTAACCCTTTAATAACAGTAAATTTTATTCTGAAGCCCTTACTAATTACCAAAAATATAAACTCCTGGCTATTTTTAGATGTTCTGATACTTTGAGAGTCATGAGAAAAACATGTTAGTGAAATAAGGTTATAGGACAAAATGATTCCTGAAATAGTTGATTGAATACAACCAATTTAACTGGTATTATTTCAGCCCAAGGCAATGGCTTACTGCCAGTACATCTGTCAACAGACTATTTTCTGTGTAGTATGTAGTTTTATTAAAGGTATAAAGCCATTTTAAATTCTTTGGGAGACTGAATTTCACAAAGTTACAAAGTATTATTTCTGTATATTTTAGCAACCCCTTTTCATCAACCAGAAGTCTTACCTCACTTTTGTCCACATTGAAAGTGTGTGACTGATGCCACAGTGTACACTTGATATACCGACAGACACAATGTTAGTTCTGAGAATTCTCATCAGAACTACAGTTACATTGCCCCAAGAAATAAAAATTTCCTTTATTAATTCCTAGAGCCCAGTGAATTGATTAGGTAGAGCTAGGGTATCATTACATGGACAATGGTGACCTCACCTTTTGGTTTAACTTTTTGACATGGAAAGTGTATAAAACAGCTTAACATTACTTATAATTCAAACAATGTGAGTAGTCTTTGAAATCACTTTACCACAGTATAAGGTTGGCATATAATTGCTGTTTTGCATTACAATTTTAGGTTGAATTAATTGAGACATTATCAAGTCTACAGCAAAAGCTAATATCCAAAACCATAGTGGTTAAAGGTGGTCCTTCCTATAAAAAAAAAAATTTCAATCTCAGCCCTGAACTCAAAACTTTGCAGTGAAACTTTACCACTGCTAAGCCCTCAAACTGTTGTCTGGGAAGACAAGTCAAGAAATTCAGCTTCCACTTTTGACAAAAAAAGAAATAAAGATAGTAAGGTCTACAGGAGCAAATGAACTTCGCCACTGGTCCAATAATGTGTGATAAATTCATTTATTTTCCACAACATACTTGCTAATGAATAATAGGGTGAATAACAATAGGCCTTAAACACCTTACATTTTCACAAACTTTGTAATTTGTCCAACTAAACCTTTTTGTTTTTTCTGCTCTACAAATATTTTTGCCACCATCAGTTATAATACATCTTAGCAGATTACACTTCAGGTTATACTCATCTAGTTTATCTCTCAACTTCTTTGAAAATATTCTCACCTTCAGTTGTTCCACACAGACTATTCATAGCAGCTAATTTTAAAGTCACTTCAAACTCAGTATCTACTCCTCAAAAAAGCCAACAGTTGAGCAGTATCAGTAACATATGTCAACCCATCAAGAGCCAGGGAAAACTACTCAAAATGACCTATGTTGGTTTTCAGTTGATAATTGATATTGCTGTCGTTTTTCTCAACTTTTTGAGCAGTTCTTCTCATCAAAACGCTAGTCATCTGATATTAGTTTATGCTTTCTGAACAGATTTCTTCCACTGTTGCAGTCAAACATGATTTAATTAACTCACTATCTGTGAGTGACTTTCTTTGCTTAGCTAATAAATGAGCCACTCAGAAACTTACTTTAGATTCAGCCTTGTTTTCACTTTTTAGTTTTATGAAGAAATTCTGCTGTTATTCCATTCTGTGTTATTTCCATTCCATTTGTTTCCCATTTCTAATTTTTATAAATGTTACTTTCCTGTGAAATAGGAATTTTGTGATGCGTGCTTAGTCTGCTAATGTCGACCTGTTTTGTATATTTTTAAGACTGTATAGTCTCATGGCATAATAAACACAGCACTGTGACATCTAATTAGAACACAAAGTGATCCACAGTCCATTGTGCCTTCCTTAAAAGCAGGACATCCAAAGTCCACTTTTCTCTTCCTTTCTTGTCTTTAGATGATGGGCATACAATGGTAATTTTTAAAACTAGGATGAAATATCACAGTACAGCAACACACAGGGCACTCAACATGCTGCCAAATTATATACAATGTC
Organism: Orcinus orca; assembly: GCF_937001465.1. NCBI lineage: Eukaryota > Metazoa > Chordata > Mammalia > Artiodactyla > Delphinidae > Orcinus > Orcinus orca. The sequence continues at coordinate 72,857,113 of NC_064567.1, forward strand.
ATCACAGTGAGCAGCAGTACAAAGCAAGGAGAGCGGCACATATGGTTTCTCTAGCAACCCCTCAACTCCATCATTATAGTCCTAAGACAGCTATAGTCAATAGGTAAACAAAGAGGCATGGCTGTGTTACAATAAAACTTTTTTTATGGATACTGACATTTGAATTTGTAGAATTTTTATGTGGGTCGTTTTCATTTATTTTCATTATCTCTTAACTTTTTGAATGTATGTTATACAATGATAATAACTTTTAATGTCATTGTCTGTCTGGGTGAGTTTCAACTGATTGATTTTTATGCTCATTATGGGTCGTTTTTGGTGCTTTTTGTCATACCTAGTAATTTTTGTGTAGATGCCACACATTGTGAATTTAGCATTTTGGGGTGCTGAATATTTTTGTATTTCTAGAAATATTCTTGTTTTGTTCTGGGATGCAGTTAAGTTACTTGGGAACAGTTTGATCTTGCGGGGGGTCTCGATTTTAAGATTTATTAAGCAGGACTGGAGCCAACAACTGAGGCAAGACCCTTCAATATACTCTACCCTATGACCAGTGAATCATGAGGTTATTCAGTCAGGCTGGTATGACCAAGCGTATGGTCTTGGTATGACTGGTATGACTAGCCCTCACACATGCATTGTTCAGTTGAATACTCAAGGAGGACCCTCTGCAGATATCCAGATTTCTCTTTTTGTATATCTCTCTCTTCTTCAGTGTTCTGTGCTGCAAACTCTAGCTTCCTTGGCCTCTCCAGACTCAGCTTTGTCTACTCCACTTATGGAGTCTGTTAGGCTCTATCTCAGTTTACCTTTCCTATCCTGAAGCCTGGAAGCTCTTTTAAGGGGTAAACCGTGGCAAACATAGGGCTCACCTCGTTTGTTTCCCATTTCACCCTTGGTTGCCTTAGGTCTAGTATCTTGAAAACTATTGGTTCATATATTTTGTCTATTTTTTATTTGTTTCAGATGGGAGGACAAATCCATTCCCTCTCTTCATGTTAGCCAGAAGCAGAAATCCTGCTATATAGAATTTTATTTCTACAATTGCTTACTGAGTATCTTTCCATTTATTTCCTTATGGCAGCCATTCCTCTGGAACTTTCTTATCAAAGTTGTATGACCCACATTTAGCATAGTATTTGGACATAGTAGATACTCCATAAATAATTGTTATCTGTAGAACTATTTAATTATGACTTTCTGCTCTTGATTTCCAAGGAAAAATTCTATCTTCATGCACGTTGATAAAGAATCTAAAGAAGTTTAATTAAATTTCCTCTGATTGCAGTTCTAAATTCTTTCCAGAGCTACACTATTTCTCTAGGTCTTTAAGGCAATTTTAAATTGTCTTTTAGTTCTTGTAGTATTTTTCAAGGCCAGATGTCTGTTGTTTTCTGTTAATTCTTCCTGGAACAGGAAAGATATATTCAGATCCTTCTTATCCTACTACCATCACCAAAAGGCAGGGTTTGTGGCCTGTCCATGGCTGCGTTGACTGAATATTTCAGTAAGTTTCTGGTAGCTTAAACTAAAATGCCATTTAGAAAGGTATATGATCTTACTTTCAAGAAGCAGATTAGTACAAGAGTGAATAAATCAAGCTTATTGAATAAGCAAGGTTATGCAAGTGCAAGTCACTTTATAGAAAGTTCTTATGTCCCAAACAAAAAGCTCAAATACAAGACCGTTCCATTAAAAATTTGGCAAGTTTACACTTGTATGTTTTTAGACATGAGGTTGGTTTGCATACTCCTTAGACTAATTTTAAGTGACTCTCAAATGTTCATCTGATGTGCCTCTGATAATTCCCTCTACCTCTTTTTCCAACACGCCGCATAATTTTATACTCAAAAACTACAATCCTCAGCATGCTTTCTGTCTTTACTTTTCCTATTTTTCACCTTTTGACTTCATTTTCTTTTGATTTCCCGTAAAGAGCTGTAATCTTAAAGTAAATAGGATAAAAACAGAGGAAGGTGGTGAAAAAAGGAACTATATTATGGCCACCTAATAGGAAATACCCAAACAGAAAAGAATAACTGTTCCCTGGATATGTTTTCCACTTTTGTTAATATAGATATCGTGCCAAAAACTGAGATCTGAAAAAGGAAAAGTCATTGACCTCAAAATAAGAAAGTACAAAGTGGAAATTAATGAATGTATAAAGGCCTAAAAACATAGCTATCAAGTAATTGATGGCAAGTAATTTCTTAGTAATATTTAGATAAATTTTACATTAAAAGAACAGTGACTATCTTATTCTTAACAAAACTTGATTGTAATTTTTAAAAATACTTCTATTTTACAGCAAAAAATATATATGTTTATGTGGCTGTAGGAGCATTCCATAGTTAATCTGATGTGGGGTGGGACCTTCAACAGTACAAGTACTTAAGTTCCACAGCCTCTTCATCCAGCTATCTGACCTATATAACTTTGAAACTCATGGTGAGGGTGGGAGGAGAGGAGCAAGTACAGTATATTGGTTTGTAAGGGCTGCCATAACGAAGTACCACAGACTGAGTGGCTTAAACAACAGGAATTTATTTCTTCATGGTTCTAGAGCTTAGAAGACCAAGATCAAGGTGTTGGCATGGTTGGTTTCATTCTGAGTCCTCTCACCTTGACTTATAGTTTTCTTCGTGTTGTGTACTCACATTGTTTTTCTCTATGCAAGCATGTCTGCAACCAAATTTCCTTTTCTTATAAGGACACCAGTCATATTGGAGTAGGGCGCACCCTCAAAACCTCATTTTAATCTAATTACCTCTTTAAAGACCTTATCTCCAAATACAGTCACATTCTGAGGAACTGGGATTCAGGACCTCAACATATGAATTTGGGTGGGGGGTGTAGAACCATTCAGTCCATAATATACAGCATCATTTATCTCTGCATCATCCTTAAACTCTCAAGAGGCAGAGTGTAAGCAAGCCTTAGTACCAAATGACATTTTTATTTCAGCCTCATAGCTTAGAGTTAGTGTATAACGCCCTAAAGCATGTAAAATGGGTTACCTGTCTGAGTTTTCAGTATTTAGTGGTTTGTTTGGTGTTTGTTATTGTTATTTGTTTTTACTTTTTTGGGGTTTTCTTTGATAGTTCAGTGAAAAAATGGGAAAATAGTGGATCATTATCAGATGCAGTCTTGAAACTAAAACCACAAAAGTTTTTTAGGAATAAGTCAGAGCCCTGTGGAGAAAGAGGGCTTTTTATTGTTATTTTAATGATGATACTAATTTGGGGGATACTTCAGTGAATATTGATATCACCTTGTAGAGAAGCAATTTGACAATATCTATGAAGAATGTAAGAGTATATACCCTTTAACATATAACTCCAGGCTAGGAATTTAACATTAGGAAATAAAAGATGAGCACAAATATTTTGCACAAAGATGTTCATTACATCTTTGCTTTCAATAGTGAAAAATTGGAAGCAATCTACTAGATATTTTTTGAAGACTATTTAGTGACCCAGGAAAAAGCTTGCTGTATAATGTAAAGAGATAAAAGCAGGATACAAAGCTGAATACACACAATAATCCTAATCTGAATGTGTGTATGTATTTATGTCTGGAAGGATGTAATTTTTAACATTATTTAGACCTTTTCCAATGGCCATGTTTTCATGATCAGAGCAAAACATATGTTTGAAAATGTGAATTGATATCTTGGTTGATTATAGCTGTGTTTCTAGGTAAATAGGTGTTTCATATTTTCATCACAGCATAAAGGAATTTAACATTTCAGTTTATTACTTAACATGTGTCCACTGAAAGTTAATTCATAAGACATGCAGTTCTCGTAAAGCAGTTATGAAGATATTTCTACTTAATTTAAGATTTTTTTCCAAATTTCTTTTAAGTTACCTCATACCATGATGTTTCCAACTCCTTTTCTGTCTTGATATTGCCTCTTTAGACCTTTGCTGAGTGAAACCAAGTTATGAAGTGCAGAAAAGGGACCGCAAGATATCATATCCAAAGTATATACTTCAATGAATATCCTCAATCATTCCATTCAGCACTACTACAGTGTAGTGACTAAAAAGTACCGGCCCTTTTTCAGTGTAAGGGGAAGGGGCAGGGTTGGTTTTGGAGCCCACATATGGTAAGTTGGGCATCCATGTGAGGCAGCAGCCTCATGTGGGAAAGCCAAGCCAGAGAAGAGTGAGGAGGGTATGCATGCAGGGGAGAGACAGGGGTCATGATAGCAGATTGGTCACTATCTGCATGATAGCAGAGAGATTGATCAAGGAACTCTGTTAAAGAAAATGGGAGCCAGGTTTCTCACTGTTGAAGAAGGGGATAACAAATATTAGAAGGGAGAAAGCTGGAAATAACCTTGTGTTTTTGGATTGGAACTGGAGGTATTGGTATGAACTCATGGATTTCAAGAAATGTAAATAGAGAAATAAATATAGATTTCAATATGTGCTTGCATCTATGCACACACACATACACACACACACACACACACACACACACACACACACACACACACTCCCCAGTTCTATCTACTAACATTCCACTGATAATGAGTACAACTAGCACCATATATTGATTTTTTTAATTAAAAAAATTTTTTTCTTCATATAGTAAGTCCTAAATAACATTCTCCACTAACAGGAACTGGAACTCCTTGGAGAAATGACAGATTTCAGGTGTAGGGCCTGGAAAATCTTTTTGTGCCAGAAAGTAAGAACATATTCAAAAATAATAGGAACATGTCAAAGGACAATATCAGACATAATATAGACAAATAAAACATAATGACTCCTTAGTAGTGGACATTTTTAAAGTATAACTATTATTTAATCTCTAAGTATAAATTCAAAATAAAAATCTATGTATAAATCCTAAAAAAGAAAGCTTATCTTATTTTGCAAGAAACTATAATAGCAATTCTTGTAAATTTAAAATTAGCTGACTTTTTTCCAAAATATGTCTGATTATAGGCAACGGGTTCAAGGGTTGGTGTCTTAACACAAAATGTAACTAACATGGGACTTTCAGTTATCATTTCCTTCATATATGGATGGGAGATGACACTCTTGATTCTGAGTATTGCTCCGGTACTTGCTCTGACAGGAATGATTGAAATGGCAGCAATGACTGGATTTGCCAACAAGGATAAGCAAGAACTTAAGCATGCTGGAAAGGTAAAATAAAGACTGTTGTTCCCATCATAACCTTTTAAGAGAAAATCAATAAGAGCTCCTATCCTTACAATACATAACTTCCTTTCTTAGGAATCTGTAAAGTGATGTATATGTATTGAAATTCATACAGATCAGTTTAAGATGGGGTGTAGATAATGTCATAGCAATAGGGTGCATAATTTAGAGCATAGGCTCTGGAGTCAAACTGGCTGAATTAGAATCCAGATTCTACCACTAACAAATGTGTGATCTGAGCAAGTTACATCAACCTTTCTGGACTTCAGTTTCTTCCTCTGTAAAGTGGAAATAAAATAGTATCCCCTTACAGATCTTTATGACTATTACAGAAAACACTTAGTCTTATTAGTATGTGCAATAGTATCTGGAAAACAGTAAGCACTCAGTAATGTCAGCCATTATTACTGTTACCAAATCGTGGGGGAATTTGTTAACATTGTGATTCTACATTCTCTGATTATTGAATAATTGAATGTCTTGAATAATTCTGGGTATTTTATTTTTCAAAATAAAGAGGAAATATAATAGTTACTAAATTCAAGGCAAGGTACTGATATTGGTAGTGCCTAAAACAAAGCTTTAGAGACAAGGACCATTTTTAAAATGATCAAAATGAACAATGTATTTACTTGGAAAATTTTTTGACACATATAAGTTTCTCAGAATCAATCATATTCATAAAGATAATCATTGTAGTAGTGATTTAGAGAAACATTAGTAATGTAGTACCATAATATCTAAAAGTTGAAAGAGATGTCATTTGATCCAGCCACTCACCCAAAGTAGAAATCTCTTGTACAACATCCCTGTTGAGCATATATCCATCTTTTATCCACCCTTTTCTCCAGTGGCAGGCAGTGCATTACTTTCCCAGGCTGCTGCCTACACCTTAGATGGTAGGGAGTTCTTTTTTTTTTTTTTTTTTTTTTTTGGTGGCCTTCTATCCTTCTCTTCTTGCCTTTCATCTTGATTGAGGTCCAAAACCTGCTTCTCGTGACGCTATGAAGCCGCATCATGTAAATGCCAAGTCTTCTCTTGGTCACCCAGCCCCAACTCCTCTCATGATATAGTTTCAAAGATCTATATCACATTGGTGAAAGGCCTGAATATAAAGATGATTTTAATATCATTATGGTCTGTATCACAGTGATTGTATCATATTATAAATAGCATGAATATTCATGAATAGGCATCCAACCAAGCACAGGACTCATAGAAATCTGGTTTTCATGACCCTTGGACTTTTCCATCTTTCTTGCACTAGATAAGGACCCTTGGAATGTCTGCTTGAGCAGTACAGACTGAACTACATAGCATATATTTGCTTCAGAAACACAGAAAAGTTGTTCAGCCCTCCGTGTGAGCAAATTATCACAATTTCCAAGTTAATCTGGCCATAATTAATTATATTTTATTCATCTTAATTTTTATGTCATGAGCTTTAGTTGCTTATGTGCCATTTGATTTTTTTCCTTTTTGTATTATTAAAGTAACCTCAGAGTATACAATCAATAACTGCAATCAAATAAGCAATGTGTCCTTTCCCACTAGCTTTTCAATCAGTCACTTTACCAAACACCAAAACTTAGAATATGGACCAATAAAACATATTGGTCCTTCTTAGGTTGCATGTGTAGATTTGGAAAAATCATCAAGTGTTTTATTTTTCAGGTTTTAAATGACCATATTAGTAAAAAATAAATAAAATGACCATATTAGTTTTTAAAAAAGGACTATTTTCTAAGGTTCTGCTTTCAGTCCTTTCTTTATTGTGAAAAATGATCACAAAACTTTTTCATTCATTTCTTTTTGTTTTCCTCAAGATTTCAGCATTCTCATCGATTTTCCTCATGCACTACAAAATGTTACAGATGGAGATTTCTTTGAGTTCATTTTGAAATTATGAGAATTTAGAGCAGAATCCAGGTGTCCTGACCATGGTCTACATATCAGTTCTCTCCCGTAACCCAAGTTCTCCTTCAAACAACCTTGGGTATCCACCTAGGTCTTCATCTGTCCCACAGTCCACTCTGCCAGCCTGGAAAGAGAATGTGGAAGCAAAAAGTTTCTCTTTCAAGTCAACATGTGTTCTCATGTCCAAGAAGTTATTCTGAGCCAAAAGTCTCCTCCATTTTTGATCCCCCTTCTTTTTGAAAACTATATAACTATGAAGAAGCATTACACTTGACCTAAATATCTTTTTAAGTTCACAGACATCAACATGAAAAACAGCTGTACAATATCTTATACAGAATTCAAAAGCCACACTCCATGTTACTTTACAGCAGTGTTCCTGAGAACTTTGGTTGCTATTTGCATTTCTGTGCTAGAATAAAATAATTATTTACTTGATTCTCTCTTCTGTCTTCTTCTTAAATCAGCTCATAATTCATAGGACAGCTCCTTTGCATAATTACATATGGACATAATGCTCACTAATGTTTGATCTCTCTGCTTATGGAACTAGTTTAAATAGAAACTCAATGAAGACTTAAAGAGGGCTAAATTTAGACCAGTGGATGAAATCTTTTCAAAAGGAATTTTCCTTGAGCTTATTATCCTAATATATTATTTTCCTGTCTTATTTTGGGGAAGGAAAAACAAGAAGCTAAGAAAACTCATCAGAAAAACTTATTGACTTAATGTACTTAATATGTCCCCATTGTGACTGTAACTCACAACCAGAAGTTCAGCCATTACTAATTTTATTTCTCTATTTTATTATCTTGTTTTATAATATAGCAACCGAAACTGTGGAGAATATACGCACTACAGTGTCATTAACAAGAGAAAAAGCCTTCGGGCAAATGTATGAGGAGACGCTTCAGACTCAGCACAGGTGATTGTAGATTCATACTGACTGTGTTAACTATAGTTTGTTCCTATAAAGGCAGCACTCCTGGGTGACTCCAGTGATTTGCCTGCCAACTCATTTGCTCTGGAATCTTTCCTAGTAATGGCATAGTGTAATTCCTTATATGACTCCACCAAGAGGAAACTAGAAAGAGGATTGAGAGCAAGCACATTTAGAATATATGTTTTAGGTCCTCCCACATTGCCATGAACTATAACAAAGTGTGCATATTTTTCTTATTTCCATGAAACATGATTGAGGAAATAACATATTTAAGAAAGAAAATAATATTGCTTAGCCCTTTATATTGAATCTCTATAAAGAGTTCACATTTTAAAATGAATATATGCACAACAAATGTGATCAATTCTTTTAATTTTAAACTAGTCCTCCTTACCACATTTACTTAGTGATACTCTTTGTATTACTTTATCAGAAAGATAACTTTGTACTCTTTTACACTCACGCTTGTGGTTGGTACCGCCATTTAATTCCCACTATTCTATTAGTGCAACATTAGGATAGAAAATATTTTTAAACCAAATCTCTTTAACTCTTTCAGTAACTATCCTTTCACAGACCTTGTCCATTCATTTGAAAATACATAGAGGCAGCTTTGTTACATTGAACTATAGAGCATATACCTATAGAGAAAATCATTACATTTATTGTTTTCTCTATAATAATTCTCAGTAGTTAAAAAGTCATTTTCTCTGGGCTTCCCTGGTGGTGCAGTGGTTGAGAGTCTGCCTGCCGATGCAGGGGACACGGGTTCGTGCCCCGGTCCCGGAAGATCCCACATGCCGCGGGAGCGGCTGGGCCCGTGAGCCATGGCCGCTGAGCCTGCGCGTCCGGAGCCTGTGCTCCGCAACGGGAGAGGCCACAACAGTGAGAGGCCCGCGTACCGCAAAAAAAAAAAAAAAAGTAAAAAAGAAAAAAAAAGTCATTTTCTCTTTAATAATTAGAAAAAGTGTATACGCCCTAAATGATAACATGTTTTACCTTCTGTACTCATTACTCTACGTTTATTTAAAGGACCTTACTATACCTCATGCCCCATTATCTAGTAAATTTTGTGCATTTCAGAAATACCTTGAAGAAAGCACAGATCATTGGAATCTGTTACGCATTCAGCCATGCCTTTGTATATTTTGCCTATGCAGCGTGTTTTCGATTTGGAACTTATTTAATTCAAGCAGGATGAATGACCCCAGAGGGCATGTTCAGGTAAGTTGGACAAATATATAAACCCTGTAAATGGGTTATGTACTTAAATTAACCAGAAAGATGTCTAGTTTAGAGTGTATTATCATTTAAATCATATATGTGCAAAAGACATGTTGGGGAAATTTTAAAATTTTTTGTTATTTAATATCTATTGATATAAGTGCAGTCAAGCTGGTAAAATACTGATATAACACAGGTACTCTGAGTTAAACTCCCAGATGAATTGCTTCCTACTTCAGTTTACTAGACCTGGGAATGTAGGGGTAAAATATGCCATCTTGGGCTTCCCTGGTGGTGCAGTGGTTGAGAGTCCGCCTGCCGATGCAGGGGACACGGGTTTGTGCCCTGGTCCGGGAAGATCCCACATGCCGCGGAGCGGCTGGGCCTGTGAGCCATGGCCGCTGAGCCTGCGCGTCCGGAGCCTGTACTCCGCAACGGGAGAGGCCGCAGCAGTGAGAGGCCCGCGTCCCGCAAAAAAAAAAAAAAAAAAAAAGCCTTCTTGTTATCCATTGTCTTCCAAGGTGGAGATGGCTTTATCAAGTGTGACTGTAAATCAGTGAGGTAAGTTCCTTGCTAAGCAAATACTCCAGGAGAAACACATGTAAATGAGTATTTCTCTTCAGAAAAGTCACATTGAGAATTGATCATGGCATCCCAATGAGGCTGCCTCTTCCCAAAGCATTTGTTGGTGCTTCTATTTGGAACTCTGTTCACATAGTTATGAATTTCTTTACTTCACAGAAACACCTAAATTCAAATTCTGAAATTAGAAAAATTTATCTTGGGTATTAATTCTGAGCTTCTTAAGTCTCCCTAAAATGTCAGATTGTTACTAATCTGTATCATAAATGTCACTGCTAAATGTTTAGAGGTAGAGAAATCCATACAATATTTGACTCCAAAAAGTAACGTTATTTTCTTTTTAAGAAGCCCACCAAAACATACACATCAAAGCAAGGATCAGCCTCTTCAATATAATGACTTGGGAGGTTACACCTGTTTCAAGGATACTTCCATTTGGCAAAAAATGTCGGGAACTCCTCTTTGGGATTTACCTCTCAACACTCAGACACATTCTTTTGAATATCCTTATTGGTGGCACATATTTGTACTTTGAGGATATATTCAATTTGAAGAAATGACCAAAAGTCATTTGAAGCCAAATAATTTCAGAATAACTTGGAATCATTTTCAGTTCCTCTTCATGTGTTTGTTTGTTTGTTTGTTTGTTTATCTATCAAACATTAACTGAGTTCCCAGGAAGTTTCTTTGCTAGGCACTCAGAAGGAAAGCATCCACAGTTCACCAACCTAATATTTTTGAATCTGTGGGGCCACTTAGAGGTTTCATGAAGCAGATTTTCTTATAAAATGGAATATCTGTATGTAAAATGTCAACAGGAATTTTAGGCTCCCTGTTCTACCATGTTTTCCTACCCTCTAAAACAGTGTGCAGTACTGTCCGTGTGAACATATAAATCACAATTATGACATTTAGCCTTGGACTTCATTCTGATTACACAGACTAGTTTACAGAGATAAATTAGCAAGAAACCAAATGTAGAATCACCTAAATTACTTCATTCAGTTCACCAGCCTGCACTAAATTAGCAAGTTGTTTCTTTGGTTCTTATGAAATGCAGGCAATCACAAGCTTAAAATTTGATTGTATTCCAAAAGTTTGCTTGCAAGCCAATCGTTTGAAACTCAGAACATGTCTTCCTTACGTTGCTCTAAACTTTCTGCAGCCATCTTTAAATCCCCAGTGTCCCATTCCTTCATATAACTGTTCCTTGGTATTAGTAGAGAGCAAGCCAATTAAATATATTTATACTAATGTAGGATGTCTGATAATTTTATCAATTCTCACAGAAGAATTTTTATTTATAAAAGCAATTATAATCCCAGTTACTTTCTAATGAATTTAGCTGAAGATAGTGTAACAAAGCAATCAAGAGAGAATCACCTCATTTTCCCATCACCAAACTCACTAGGGTACCACTGACTCACCATGCCTGCCATCTCCATGCAAGAACTAAGGTCCTCGTCTGCAATAGGTTCCTGCAGTCATCTCTTCACATCAGTTTCTGTCACTACTGTTTCTTTGCTTTATAATCACCTGTCATAAGAAAAAGAAAGAAATCTCTCCCATGACCTTAAGTCCCCTTCTACCTAGTTTCAATGTCTCTGTTCTCCTTTGCAGCAAAACAAATTCTAGAGTAGCCTATTCTTGTTATCTACACCTTTTCATCTCCAACCTCTCCTAAACTCATTCCAGTCAAGCCTTGATTCCCACCATTCCACTAGAAAGACTCATTATCAGGGTTACCACTGACCTCCATCTTGCCCACCCATGACCCATCCAGTGTCCGGTTTTCCCATCTCATTTAACTTGACCTCTCAGCAGCATTTTATACTCTCCTTCCTGAAACATTTTCTTCTCTAGGCTTTTTCTCCTTTGTTATTGGCCCCTCCTCCACTGTTTCCTTTACGGGCTCCTGATTTTCTGCTGGGCCTCCACGTGTTGGGGGGCTTTAGAGTTCTCAGTGCTTTTCATCCACACACTCTAATTGGTAATTTCATCCAATCTAATGGTTTTTTAAATATTACCTGTATCTTGATGACTCCCTTCTGTGTATTTCCAACTCTGACCCCACTCCTAAATACCATATGCTTATCCAACTACCTACTGGACATCTCCACTTAGGCATCTAATCATATCTTAATGTGTCCAGAACAGAATTTGAAGTTTTTCCTTCCCAAAGTGTCTCTTCTCCAAGACTTCTCCATCTTAATAAACAGCACCACCATCTATGCAGTTGCTCGGCCCAAAAATCTAAGAGTCATCCCTTATTTCTTCTCTTGCCTTCACCCACCACATACAGCACCAAGTCGTAACAGCTGTAACTCCAAAATACTTCTTACCATCTCTACCCATGTTACCTTCCATTTTATCTCTTTGCCTGTCTTGACTGGACCACTGCAACTACCTGCTCACTGATGTCCCAGTACTCACTCTCTTGCTTCCCCGTAATCCATTCTCCACACAGTAGCTAGGCTAATCTTTTAAAACACAAATCCAATTCCATCAATTTACTAAAATACTGTAATGAATTCCCATTGAAATTTGAATAAAACCAAATTCCTTACTCTGACCTGAAAGCTGTACACATTTGGGCCTCTGCCTTCCTTTCTAACCTCATCTACCATTGTCTTTTTTTGTGATCTGCACATCAGACCCCTACTTGCATTTCTGTCCCTGGAACTCTCGGTGTTTTTGCACTTGCTCTTTCCTCTGTCTGGAATAATCATTCAGTTCTTTACTGGGCTGCCTCTTTCTCACCATCCAAGCCTCTGCTCCCAAGTCCACTCCTCAGAGGGACTTTTGCTGATGGCTCAAAGTAGTCCTCTTAGCCCTTCTCCTCATCACTCTCTATCCCATTACCATGGTTTAGTTTGTGTATAGCACTTACCACTATGTGAAATTATCTTTTTTGTTTCCAGATTTATTGAGTGCATAGACTGTAAGCTCAGTCAGAGCAGAGCTTAGACTGTTTTGGTCACTGATGTTTCCCTAGAGCCAAAAACAAGAGCTTGGAACATCATAGGCATGCAATAAATATTCACTGAATAAAAGACTGAACCAAAAATAAAGGGAGAGACTTGGAGTGGTGCATAATTAAGCAGTCCAGTCATTCCTGGAAATGTATTCCCAGATTCAACTTTTCCACATCACTCCTGTTTTTTACAGATTCTTCTCTTTTTCTTCCCTTCTACATCCAAGTGCTTTGGCATAAGGACTGGATGTAAGTCAAAGACAGCCATTTATAGAAAAGTAGAATGTTTGTAGCTGGGAGTCTACTTCTCCATACTGAGATTTGTTTAGATTAAAACTAAGCAAAGAATTTTCTTAGTTAAAGAATGATACAACTTCAAAATCATGCAATCACTATCATGCCTGCAAATGACATCAGGCAGGACATTTCTTGAATGGGGCCTCTCAAGGCTGCCAACAATTCTGTTTCATATGATAATCACTATAACACCAAACTTGATTGAGTCCTTACTTAGTATTAAGGATTTGTAATACATTTTCTGCTTAATCTTCTCCACTACCCTGTGAAATACTATGATTCCCATTGTACAGATGGGGAAAATTAACACTCAAGGAAGTTACCTAACTTGCCCAAAGTCAGTTAATCAGCAAGTGGCAGAGCACAGATTCAAGTTCATGACTCAAGATGCTAGGGGCTTTGCTTAGTTGACATTTATTTTTATTAATTATGATTACTAATTCTGTGACAAACTTTCATAGAACCTTTCTATAAAATTATTGTTTTTTTAAAAATTCTTGTATAGTTTTCCAAACATTTAAATATCCAGAGCTGGGCTGATTCTTACCATAAATGGAACAAGTAACTTGCTTAATATTAGTTTATGACCCTAAAATATAGGAGAATCAAAAGCCCCCCATACAAAAATTCCTCCTCCTGCTGGACTACCATATATCCTGAATTTTTTTTTCATTAAGTTCATTGAAAAGGGTCATTTCTGGAGACGTAAGAATTTTAGCTGTCAGAACATATGTAGGACTGTTAACATGAGAGCAACGATTAATGAACAGTAATCACACTGGTATTTCCTAGTGCCCTGAGGGAAGGAAGAAACAAGGAGCTATCTGAGCTTGGACCACGAGTATCATTTTTGATTTGAGTTTCATTCAACCAGACTACAAACAAAGTAAGGATACCCATACTTTTATAGTATGGACAAAGAAGAGAGGCTCTGGGAAATATGGGTATGGGGCTGTGCAAAATGTGAACAGATGAGATTTGTCTTCAATAGCAAAATCTTCAGTTTTCTTAGAGACCCAAAGTGGTCCCCAGCTACCATAAACATATCACAAGTGTCCCTTTAGACACACTAAACTACACCTGGCCTAAAGGACTCTGTGCCTTCCAGAATCTAAGGACAGAGACAGCTTTCTATATAATCAGCTAATTGAATGGAAGATTTTACAAAGAAAACTCTCTCCTACTAGAACCCTCCTTACATGAAAAGAACTTTGTGCCATTCTCTAAATCAATGGTTTCCCAACTCATCAATCAAGGAGCTGGTTAAACATGCAGATACCTGGAGCTCACCCTACAGATCTAACCCAGAGATCTGTAGATCTGGTGTAGGACCAGGAAACTACGTTTTACCAAACATCCCAGACTGTTCTGAGGCACAGGATCTGAAGATCACTCTTTAAGAAATATGAGCATAGGGACTGAATTCCAGGCTGCTCTCCACAGCTACTTGAAACCTCAGGGTTTTCTTTTGGCCATTACCAGAAACTTTTCTAGAATTATATAAGAACTGGGGAAGTCATATTTTAGTTTATTGTATAAAATAAAGATGCTTTATTCACTGTATAAAATGTGAATGTATTTTCATGATTTATAGCTACCAGGATGGATAAGCTGTCTCTCTTTCAGAAATGACAGTGTGCCTTATAGAAGGAGATGCACAACGGGAGTTTTAACAGCAGAATCCCTTGATGTGCTCATAAAGTTACGTTATCAGCAAAGCTACTTAACCAAAACCTTAGCTTTTTCTTCTAAAAAAATAGGCAACATACATTTCTTATGGTAGAAACTGTCTCCATCCATCTCTATTATTGTAGAAGTTTCTCTGAAATGAGCATTTTTTAAAAGGTGGTGACATTTTCCCTCTGCTGCCTTGCAGCCAATGCATAGGCATTCAGAAAATCTCTTTCTTACGTTCTCATACACATACGTGTAGTAAAAATCTCCCCTTCTGCTTCTGTTAGCCGTAGCAACACTTTGGATTTACTTCAGTCTAAATGTACAGACTTTGAGAAATACAACATAAATTTATTTTCTCCCATCTGAATTTTAGTGCCTTTAGGTTAGTTTCTAGCTAACTTGCCTTTTGCAGTATAGTCCAGAAACCATTAGTGTTCCAGCAGAGGTTTCTGTTATTCTCCATACTCCCACGTCAGAACTTTCCTCTCTCTGTTTCTTCCTTCTTTGCTACGCATATTAGCAGGAAGCTAAGTAGAGCAGATGGGTAAGAAAGAATCAAGTCATGACAGCCTTCAGTACAGTAATTATAAAAGCCACAGCTTTGAAAACTGCCTGATAAGCAGAGAGCCAAGCAGCTTATGTGTTGTGGCCTAGTCCTCCAAAAATCCAAATGCAGTTCTTGACAGGAAATCATATTGAACTTTGAATATTTAATGTGGTTATTGGCCAAAAGAACAATAGGTGGGTTTTCAGTGAATATTAATAGTAGGTTAACAGCTTGGAATAAAAAGGGATAGAAAGCAAGCTAGGTCTCCACCATCATCTTTGCTCTGGTAGGCCAGGAAGCCATGGAACTGTGTTAACATAATTAGGAAAACAACCTTAGTTAGCCAAAACAAGGAAAACAGGAAAGTCTTCTTTGTGTTCGTTGCCATGGCAGCCACCCAGCTTCTGCCAGGCTCCTCCCCAGAGATTATGCAGAGGTTAGGAGGAAAAGATAAGGAGACCAGATAGAGGGATCAACCATTGAAGGGATCTAAAGGAGACAAATCAAGGGGGATTTGCTATCTAGGGTCCTCTGAAGATTCTAAAATGGGAAACAAGTGGTAACAAACCCCAACATGCAGGGAGAGACAGTTCAGGTCAGCTTTCCACTAGAAGGAGCACTGTGTAAGGGAAAACAGTTAACAAGGAGGTTCAAGTTCCAGTCCTACAGTTTCATAGCTATGTGATTCTGGGCAAATTACTTATTTCTCTGAGATAAAGAGTCTCCTTATTTATTAAAAAGTGATGTGTGTGCCTTACTCCTAGGTGATCAAATGGTAACATGTATACAAAAACATTCTGTAAAACCCAAAGTACCAAATAAATATAAGTTGTATATTTTCTCTCTCCCTTCTGTTGAGAAAGGGATTTATGGTGAAAAGAAAAGGATCTTTGTACTGTTATATGGATGTTAGGGGAAAAGAGTATGAGTATGGGAATAATTGTAATAGCCACCCCTGTGAGGAAAGATACTCTATCTTCCAATCAAAAAAAAGAAACTTACTGAGTGGGGACTTCAGAAGTTGTGGTGTGACCTGCTATGCTAATCTACATCCATAGAAATGTGAGAACTTACTTTCCAACAGAAAGTGTCCCATTAACTTTCAGTTCTATGAGAGGAATAACAATAACTTAAACACTTAATGAGCACTATACTAAACACTTCATATTATTAATGTATTTAATTCTCACAACAACCCCATAAGATGTAGATGGTCTTGTTATCTCCAATTGTCAGTAAGGAAGCAGAAGCACAAAGAACATGCACAGGGTCACAGAACTAGCAAATAAATGATGGAGTTTGGATGTAGTCCCAGTGATCTGGCTTCAGAGTCCAGTCTCTGAACTGCCCAGTATATTTCCTCTTAGAATAAGTCACCAAAGGTATACAAGCTGGATATGGGAGCAGAGTTAAGGGGAGACAAATAGACCTGAACCAGTAACTATGCTGGGTATTTCTATTTGGATCAATTGTATTAAAATTAGGATTATTCATTTCTATGCTTTTTTACGTTGTTCCCAGCCAAAAGATCCTTTAAAAGTTCTAATTCGGGCTTCTCTGGTGGCGTGGTGGTTAAGAATCCGCCTGCCAACGCAGGAGACACGGGTTCGAGCCCTGGTCCAGGAAGATCCCACATGCCGCGGAGGAACTAAGCCCGTGTACCGCAACTACTGAGCCTGTGCTCTAGAGCCTGCGAGCCACGACTAATGAAGCCCGCACGCCTAGAGCCCATGCTCCGCAACAAGAGAAGCCACAGCAATGAGAAGACCGCATACCACAATGAAGAGTAGTAGCCCCTGCTCGCTGCAACTAGAGAAAGCCCACGCGCAGCAGTGAAGACCCAATGCAGCCAAAAATAAATAAATAAAATAAATACATTTATTTAAAAAAAAATTCTAATTCTATTTCAGCAGCAATGATGGGCAAGGGGATTTCCCCACTGCTTGAAAATGCTTGGAAGGATCATTGTAGCAATGGTGCAGTGACAACGGCCCCATGAACCCATGAAGAATCCATAAAACTAGGAAAGAAGAAGCCTAGCACGTGAAAACCCTCTCCAGACCTCTTCCTGCTCAATATTCTCTTTCCTCAACCCCAGCCAACCTGGAGGTTTTTGCTATAAATTCAGTAAAGCAGTATAAACTCAGTGTAAATCCATATAAGGATAAACTATAGATAAGATTTCTTCTTCCATGGACAATTTAAATTAAGAAAGTTGTAGAAGTTAAATTTTAGGTTTTTGAATTCCTGCTTTACATATTTATGGTTCAAGAATTGTTTCAACGTGAAAATCATTTCTGAACAGTGGAATGTTTCTTGTAATCTTATTTGGGCATGAAGGGGCTATATAAGCATTTATGATAGGTTAATACTTTGACAAATGTGTTATTAGTGACTTTAAAACATTCATCATTATAGCAAATCATTCCTCTTTGTATATCCCAAATGGGTGAAATTCCCAAGACCAACATTGGCATGGGAAGTCGGCCTGAACATTTCTCTGGAGTAAGCTCTTGGCTCAGATGCCTCCAGGAGGTTGGACCAATTTGAAGGCTCTGGTTTAACTCTCTCATGGAGTTAGAGCACTGGTTATTGTGCAATAAATACTTTCTAAGTGGAAGTGAAATGCAACTTAGTTCACTCTAGCTAATTGGGCCAGACTAGGTTAGGACAGATTCTATAGCAGACCAGCTTTGGCCTCTTTATAAAGAACCCACCTGGGGAAAAAGTATAAAGGAGATTGATGTCCCTGACTCAACCCCCAGATAGTCCCATCACCACAAAGTTAGGTTCCTCAATGTAATCCTCATCAACGTCAACCCCCATCCCACTTAGCCTCCCCTCAACATATACACAATAAAGACAGCATCAGGGCTTTTAGCTGGTACTCTCCCTTCTCTACTAAAACTTTTCTTCTTGCTCTATTGTGCATCCTTTGGATCATTTACCTCTCACAGAAACAAGTTCTCCCTTCTACCCTTCTCAGTAAATTTCATTTTATGGGAGACCTAACAAAGACATCAGCCTTTGTACATTTAGGCCAAATGATTAAATTGACTTTTAATGACACAAATTTTACGACAGGTAGATATTTTGGCACATCTCAAATCAGAGGAAAATGGTATTTTCTTAGTTGTTCTGAGAAGCCTCCATCCCTGTGGGACTAGAATCCAGGTCTCCTGACTCATAATCCAATTCTCTTCCCATCTTACCTGCTGACTCTTGGATCAGACTGAGGCTGGAGTCTGATTCAGCCTGGTTTTTTTTCCTTGCATTAAAAAAAAAAAAAACCTAAATTCAATAACCACTTCTGATATTTATAGCTGAGTATTAAGTATTTTGAATGGCATTTTGAGCTCTAAATAATTTTACTAAATATTAGTACTAAAACTGCCTTGACATCACAGAACTAGTGGCTACAAAATTTTAGCGTCTCACATCCCAGTAAACTGGTTTTATATTTTATACTGTGTTTGACATTTGTAAAGACAACAAGATTCAAGATCTGAGGTCTGTGTCACTGAAGAGATTGCATCAAAATCCAGCGCTTAGTAGGTCCCATCTCTGAAGAAATTCACAAGGAGACCAGTGTGTTTACCTTGCTGTGATCCAGCAGAGCAAACAAACAACTGGGTTCTGTGATGTCTTTTTACTGCCTAATGTTTAAATATTGCCAGTGAAACGGAATTATACCTTTAGCTCTGCCACTGAGATGCATTATTTTTCATTCTAGTAATATGTTTTCATGGCTAAAATGAAAAAGGAAATGAGAGGAAAATATTTAACCATGGCCACATGATATGCCACATTTCTGTGAACAATCTGTGTGCTTCCAAACATCATTTGCACACTTACCATTTTATAATTAACATATTTTAAGACTGAGATCATAATCTATAGCAGACCAAAGATCAAAGCTCTTCTTCCAGCCTGGCTAAGGTACATTTTAGTCAGATATTGTTTTGAGGACCTTAACAAAGTACAATCTCCATGCTTTGCTCTCTTTAAATCATGTAGCACTTCAGACAGATAACCAATCATCTGACATCAGTTATCTGTTCTAACTACATTATATGCAAAAAAAGAAAAACAACATTCATATCTACTGTGTAAATTCAGATCTCACTACTGGTGACACATTCTTCCTATTGTTAGTTGAATTCTCTGTTAAATCTCCAAGCAAATGAGCCTTATATCAAGGAGGCTAAGAAGTTTTATATTCATTAGTTAGAGCCTTTGAGCTATCTTTCTAATTGGAAAAGAAATTTTTAAGATTACCTGAGCTCCAAAGGTTATTTTGGTGTACAAGGCAAGGGATGATCACTATGTGGTAGAAAATTACAAAAGAGATATCATTGTTAGGCCTTCAGCATTGATGGTATTGTCTGGGCCAAAAGATTATATTCCAGTGCCTGATTTTTCCTTCGCTTTTACAGCTCTTGTTTGAAAACAGACCTAATTGAGATTCAAATGCTTTATATTTTGATAGAGTTTTTACTGCAATTGCATATGGAGCTATGGCCATTGGAGAAACACTTGTTTTGGCACCTGAATATTCGAGAGCCAAATCTGGGGCTGCACATCTGTTTGCTTTGTTGGAAAAGAAACCAACTATAGACAGCTATAGTCAAGAATGGAAAAAACCCGTAAGCACAACTCTGATTTTAAATGTCTACTTATTATTAATTGTCTATATGCATGCTCTCTAAATAGAGACTTAAATGAAGGCATTATCTGATAACTGCAAAAGAGAGTGCTATAAAGAATTAAAAGCTTGTATAAATAATTGTTACGGCTACAAAGGGAGAAAGGGGGTCTTAATCAAATTTTCACCTCTGTTACTAAAATGTACAGACTTTATATTTAAAAATATGTGCTTCTAGTTTATTTATTTGCCTGATGCCGTGAGAATATTCTGGAACAAATGATTGATTTATATATTTCATTTTACTTAGACTGCAAAAGTTTTAGTCTGGGATAAAGATTTGCATTAGGATTTATTCATTTTTTGCCTCTGGTAACATATGCAAAGTAAATAGTGCCCTGCAACTTCAGATGCCATTTTTCATGGGAAATATATCTGCAAACAAAAGAGAGAAAAAGGGAACTATATTTATTAAATTATTAAATATTAAAACACATGCACATATTTAGTCACAAACTCTAAAAGACTGTGAATATTAAAAGGGAAGCAATAGGAAGATTGTATAATTTCAAAATAAGCCTCTCAGTAGTAGTCTTATACATTAAACATATATTCAATTTTTCTAGACATTTTAAATTTAAAAGAATAGCTATTAGGTATATACTTAAAAGAAAATTTTCATTTAAAAGTATTTCCCTCTAGAATTTTAACAGTAGATTTATATGTATGATAGCTTAAAATAGTACATTATCACTAGAACTTCATAATTATTAAAAGGAATCCTGGTTGTTAGAAACAAAAAGATCATGAAATTCTCAAAATAGAATATTCTAAGATACATTATTGTCAAAATAAGATTTTATACTTGTCTTTTGGAAAGTAAAGTATGTAGGAAACTTTTTTAATCTTAGAATTTAGATATTTAATAATATTACTACTCATTTCTTTCTAAACATTACAATAGAGGAATTGAGCATCTCATTGATAAATGTCCTCATAGAACTGTATACAAGACATAGAATGTGGAAATGTTCCTTATAAAGACTACAAAATTGTTATTTAATCTTTATTTTATTTAATATATGAATACTTATAAATATCAGTCCCTATGCTTTAAAAAAGTTAAAGTCTGATAAAACAAAATTGGCAAATATTGATAGTTATTGAAGCTGGGAGATAGGCATATAGCAGTCTGTTACATATTATTCTCTCTACTTTTATAGAAGTTTGAAATATTCCATAACAAAATGTTTAAAATAGTAGGAATAAATTTTTAAACGTATTAAGTCTAGAAATTTAGAACATCTCTCTATGCCTTTCCAAAAGGCACCAGAGCATACACAGAAATAATTGCACTCTCATTATTCTGCAGTATCCTGAGGTTATTTTAAAAACTTTTTTTTCACAAATAATATTCATGTGTTGTAGTGGGCAAAACAAAAAGCATTGAATAAGCTTAAAATAAGCTACTACTATAACTTAATATTTTGGCATATATCCTTCCAGGATATATTTTTTCTAATTCTAGACCTCTTAACCATATGTTAACATTTCTTTCCTTTGACAACAGAATAATTTCATTGTCAAACAGTTTTTGGTACTCCTCCCCTCCACCTACCCCCGCCTCCTACCTATATACTGGGCTTGGAATATGCTGAGCATGACTATTAAACCTGACTACTTAAAATGCAGTTGATTGAGGGCAAACATGAAGTTCAAAAGAAGCTAAAATCTTATGAACCAAATATATAAATGGAAAGTTAATCATCATTTACTGATCATTCTGGAAAGTCTTTTATAAACATCCCTGGTGTACATAAGTATTGGTTTACAAATTACCAACCACTAAAGAGAAAGAAGCATAGAGAGAAAGATAAACTTTTAGGCAAGTGTCACTGTCAAAAAATGATCAATTAACATAAATCTGAATTCAAAATATAATGTATATTAACTGTAAAACATGGTCCAACCTACAAAAATAACATTTATAGGGGCTTCCCTGGTGGCGCAGTGGTTGAGAGTCCGCCTGCCGATGCAGGGGGCACGGGTTCATGCCCCGGTCCGGGAAGATCCCACATGCCGCAGAGTGGCTAGGCCCGTGAGCCATGGCCGCTGAGCCTGCACGTCCGGAGCCTGTGCCTCGCAACGGGAGAGGCCACAACAGTGAGAGGCCCGCGTACCGCAAAAAAAAAAACAAAAAGAAAAACATTTATATGTACAGTTGATGAGGACCCCAGCTATGCTGAATTAAGCAATAAATGTCTATAAAGCACAAACTAATTTTTAAAAAATGTATTTATTTAGAGCAGCTGGTCAAACAGCTAATTTACAGATTGCACTGTGACTGGGTACTGAAGCCAAAGGAAACTAGTGATTTTAGGAACTTGGTGAAGTCCCGTAGTGAAGACAAGAACTACAGATATAAAAATCTCAACAGAAGTGACAGAAACAAATATGCAGTCAGCAACTCTATAGAAAGGAATACGATGTTTAAAATTAAAATGGTTGGACTTCCCTGGTGGCTCAGTGGTTAAGAATCCTCCTGCCAATGCAGGAGACACGGGTTCGAGCCCTGGTCCGGGAAGATCCCAGATGCCGCGGAGCAACTAAGCCCGTGCGCAGCAACTACTGAGCCTCTGCTCTAGACCCCCTCGAGCCACAACTACTGAGTCCATGTACCACAACTACTGAAGCCCGCTCACTCTAGGGCCCGCAACAAGAAACGCCACCACAATGAGAAGCCTGCACACCGCAACTAAGAGCAGCCCCACCTCGCCGCAACTAGAGAAAGCCCATGCGCAGCAACAAAGGCCCAATGCAGCCAAAAATAAATAAATTTATTTAAAAAATAATAAAATTAAAATGGTTGTGGAAACATGCACAATTTTCAGAAAGCACTCAGCCAATGTGCTATAATTTGTTACAGCCTTTCTAAGTCATCCTCTAAACACTGCCAACTTTCTTTCACAGGACACACGTGAAGGGAATATAGAGTTCCGAAAAGTCTCTTTCTTCTATCCATGCCGCCCAGATGTTCTAATCCTTCACAGTTTATCCCTCAGCATTGAGAAAGGGAAGACTGTAGCATTTGTTGGGAGCAGTGGCTGTGGGAAAAGCACTTCTGTCCAACTTCTACAGAGATTTTATGACCCAGTGAAAGGACAAGTGGTAAGACTGAATTCAAATACAACTTATCTGGGGGTTAGTGGGGCTATTCTTAAACATTCCCTTGGGCTTAAGCATCCTCGCTGATTTGGGGAGGGCAAACAGTGCAGTAGTTAAAAAAAAAAAACAAACTCTATGCCTTAACTAAGAGGATAAGCAAACCAATAAAAGAAATGATGGATAGGACTTTGAGGCTAAGATCAAAGCTCCAAAGATTCTTCAACCATTATAGAGCAGAAATTTTGATCTTATAAGCCATGGAATTCTCTTAGAATACAGGTGTTGGAAGATGGGTGTAATATCAACATCTGGGCTCTTTTGTCACTCTGTTCTGCCTCCCTGGTTCAGGCTTCCTGCTATTCACTCTGGCCGTCTCCACCTCCCAACTCTCAAAACCTTAGACATGATTAGAGCTTCTTTGAATCAGCTCCGTTAAGTTCTGCATCCTGATCTCAAAAAAATGCAACCTCTCCCTCCTTTGAACTCCAAGGACTGTTTTTCTCACCTGGCACTTTTCTTACTTTAACTTGTATTCAGATTTTCAATTATTCTCTCCCCACAACCACCACCAAATTACACACACACAAAGACAATTTCCTGTTCTGCCTTCTCCTACTGCCACAAAAAACCATAAGTCCATAAAAGTCAAAAATTGTCATGTTAGTCATCCTTCTGCTGCAATTTACAGTCTTTTCCCCATCACAGAGTCTCAAAGACTCTTTGAAAAATGGAACAGTCCAAAATGGCTGCCTTGTTACAAGAGAAAACAATGAGTTAACAATGAGTATGAAAATCAGGCGACATTCACCTATTTGCACATAGCATAGCACACTCCCTCCTTTAAACTTTCCAATGAGTTCCCACCACAGCTACAATAAACCAGAGTCCATACCATCAAATCAAGGTCGTTCATGATCTGGCCCCTGCCTCTCTCTCCAAACTCCTCTCCTATCCTTCCTAGCTCGTTATGCACTGTGTGTCAGTCTCACTGGCTTCTTTATGTCCTTTAAACACACTGTGGACATTTGTTCTTGCTATTCCCCTGCTTCGAATGTTCTTACTCTAACTTCTTTGCCAATGTCTTCTCATCATTCATGTCTCAGTCTAAATGCTACTTCCTTAGATAGAATATAATGCATCCCGTCGCCCCCTTCCCAAATCCTCACCACATCCTTAGTCACCCTCTATCCCATTATCTTGTCTTCATGACACTTTCTTTTTCTGATGTTATTGAGTTGTTTGTGTGCTTATTGCCTGCCTCTCTCCACCAGAATATAAGCTACAGGAGGGTAAGAGCTTTGTCTTGTTTATTACTGTTTCCCCAGTGTCTGAAGAGTCCCCATCACATAATAGGTATGCTCATCAAATGTCACTTGAATTTTGTTATACGTCCATGTGAATAAACATGGCTTTGTACAAAATGACTTATTGCTGCATGTGGACTACTGTATCATTCTGCACCTACTCTTTCACCAGGCTTTAATAAAGTGGGGTCCTGTTGCAGTGGAGGTTGGTATTTTTTCATCTGACTTCAGTACAGAGCACCAGACGTTTATCCTAGACTCTGAGCAGGTCTCTAGAATATATAGCCATTCCTAGAAATGTCAAGTAAGTTTAGGAGTCGGTACTTTAGTCAGTTACATGCTGTCTGTTTCTATACAACATATGATTTATGAACCTTCCTTGGGTAACATTATACTATGAAACAGCTTGAATTCCTAACCTTCTTGTTATGATTTGTATATGTTTGAATACAGTGAACCGTAACATGATACAGTTGTTGGATCTTCACATACCATTTTCCGTTCTGCTTTTGGCAGCTCTTTGATGGTGTGGATGCAAAGGAATTGAACGTACAGTGGCTCCGTTCCCAAATAGCAATCGTTTCTCCAGAGCCTGTGCTATTCAACTGTAGCGTTGCTGAGAACATTGCCTATGGTGATAACAGCCATGTCGTGCCATTGAATGAGATAAAAGAAGTAGCAAATGCCGCGAATATCCACTCTTTTATTGAGAGTCTCCCTGAGGTAAGAAAATGTCTGAAATCTTGAACTACAAAGCTGTCAAGTAAGCCCAAGTATTTTATTGGGCCTAAGTGGTTATTTTTATGTGCTCCATGGATTATACAATGTAGTTATTGCTAGCATCTAATGTAAAGTTAGATATAAAAAGCAAAATTTGAGATTTTTGTGTGACTATTTTTTCCAAGACCAAACTGTATTAATATTCACGGAATTAATTTTCATATTTTGATTCTACACCTTCTATTCATTTATACTCTGCCATGTCTACACCACCATCATCCCCCTCTGGACAACCTTAGTAGCCTCTTAATCTATTTTCCTGCTTCCAGTCTTGCCCCTTTCTAATTCTGCCTCACAGCAACTGGAAGGATCTTTTAAAAACATAAAGTAAATCATACCCCTCCCTGCTTAAAACCTCCTAATGGCATCCCTTTGCACGAAGAATGAAGTCAAAACTCCTTATGTGGCTGGCAAGGCCTTCAATGATCTGGCCCTGCTTGCCTCTCCAGCGCCTTGCACATCATGTGCTCCCTCTGCTCCAGCAACACTGGCTTCTTTCTGTCTCATCAGTTGGCCAAGTTCTTCCCTACCACAGGACATTTACATTTGCCATTTCTTCAGCTGGGGCCTCCCTTCCTCTGGCTCTTTGAAGAGGCAGCTCCTTAACTTTCAAGATCTTTCAGATGTCACTCTTGCAGAGGCCTTCCTTGGCCACCTTATTTGAAAGAGTCCCCACCAGCCCTTATAGCCTATCACATAGTCTTCAGGGCACTCATCGCAGTCTAAAATTACCCTGGTGCTTATTGACTTGTTTAGGGCCTCCTTTTCCCACTCAAATGTTAAGTAAATGCCTGCCATTTTTGTGACCTCTCTGTATTGGCTGTGATGGCTGACACAAAATCTCAGAAAAGTTAAAAATCTTGGCTAACTGTAGAGAAGCCTTTAGCATAGCAAGCATTGATACAAATCCAGAAGTAGTGCATAGAGACACTGTAACTGCAGCTTAAAATTCTTGCAATATCTGTTTAAACCTACATATACACATAGATAAAATAAAAATATAGATACCTACTTTTGATTGGAAACAACTTTTATAATGTGATTTTCTAGCTCACTTTAAAAGGAAATGCCAAAGTTTAGTAAGCATTATATCAAACAACTAATCTAGTGCCCTGTTCTTTGGGGGAGGATACTGGTCACCATACTTTCTTTTATACTGCTAGATCTTCCCTCACCATCTCCTGTCCATACTAATTGATGCCTCTAACTATAAATGGGCCTTTAATACAATTTCCCTAACTCCAGTAAGTTTCTTCATTACTACCTATAATAGAAGGAGTAACATATTTTTATCAATATTGTGACCCTATGTCTTTCCCTTTTTTTACTAAGGCATTCATTGCGTTATTGATTCAGGGTCAGATTATTATCCACATACTCCTGATAGGTTTTTTTCTTTAATTTATACATGGTAAAATGCTATCCATTTTATATTTGTACCATTTGACTTTTGTCCTTAAATTGCTTATTATCTTTCATTCTTTTCATTGTACTATTTCTCAGATTTACCCAAAACTACATACTGCAGAGATTCAGTGTCCTTTTTACAATAAACTTTGAGAATCAACATGATGTTATTTCCAAAAGAAAGAATAGCTTGTTTCTCAGTGTTTTTAACTTTAGTTTACCTTCATATCACTGTTACCCCTAAAATATATACAACCATAGAGAAATCTGGTGCCAAAATATCATTCTGGAATAGGACAGTGGAACTACTAGTCTAGCAGCAATGAAAATGACCATTTGGAGTGAAGAGAAGATAGGGAATTTGGGAGATCACTTAGGAGCTACTTCCAGGGTTAAGTTATGAAGGCCTGAATTAATAATTATAAAGTGAAGTAAAACAAGGAAAAGGATGTAAAAGATGTCATAAAAGTGGATTGTCAGGACTTACCTTAAGGTTGTCTGTAGAAAGTGAGCAAGAAAGTACATAATACACTGGGCAGCTTGCTGGAATGAAAACACACAGAGCATATGGTGAGAGTACAGAAGAAGGAATGACAAAGTCTCCTTTTTTTTTTTTTTTAACCATGCAAAAAAACCTTTATTAACATTTTGAACAGGTTCAGCTATTACTAAAACTGATAACTTCTAATCTTAAATTGGGGCAAATGGCTAGAGTGCAGAGTGATGCCATCATTGGGCATTATGAATGCAAGACTGAATAATTAACAGCCACCCCTCAGACGGAGGACCAGGTGCAGGGTCGACTCTTTCTGGATGCTGTAATCAGAAGGAGTGCGGCCATCTTCCAGCTGTTTGCCTGCAAAGATGAGCCTCTGCTGATCAGGGGGGATGCCTTCTTTATCCTCGATCTTGGCCTTCATGTTCTCGATGGTGTCACTGGAGCTCAGAGAAAACCACACAGAGGATGTTGCTTTCAACTGGGTTTTGAAGAATGAGTAGTTCACTAGGCAGAGAGGGGACAACACCATTCTTAGGAGGCAGAATAAGCTCATGAAGAAACACGTATATGTGAAAGGGTTTTAGGTATTTTGGGGAAAATAAATTTAAAATTCTGAGCATAAAGCATAAACTGGGGAATTGAGAAGAAGAAGCCAAACAAAATATGCACATGGACTAAATGCGAAGGTTCTGATTTACCAGGCTACGTTTGGAAATGGGAAACCGCTAGACATTTTTAGGCCGAGAACTGACATGATCAAATTTTTAAAGAAAATAATTGCATTTGCAGCTCAGCCTTTTGTTTGCTCATTCAAGAGGCTCTGTGGTCTCTGTGGCAATGGCATACACTGCATGAAAGGGGCAAGTCCTGGTACATTACAACAGTCTAGATGAGAGAAATTCAGGTCCGCATTTTCTTTCCCCCAGCTCCAATTTCCAAAAGTTCTTAAACTCCATGCCCTCCTCTCCCCTCCACGCACAAAGACCATGTGTTTGATATCAATTTGTTGGGTGGCCAAAATGATGTGAGGCTTTATGAAATCTTTATTAGTCCTACTTAGAATGAATTGTCAAATATTTCTACAGAAATATTCATATATTTGATTACTGGTTGCTACCCAGCCCTTTCTGGGGGTGTTAAATAATATATATCACATATTAAATATAAATAATATATAGTATGTACAATTTACAGTATATTTTCTTCTAAAGTTAAAAAAAAAAATAGACTTCTTAAACAAATATAGCCCTGTGGGTTTCAGATAAAGGATTATGGACCTATCTGGCAGATCAAGGCAGGAGGGTGAATAGCAGAGCATCAACTCAGAGCATGCTAAGGGTAACACATCTATGGTATGTGCCATGGAGATAACCTGCAGGCATTTGGAAATATCAGCCTGGAAGACGAGTTGGCATAACACTGACTTGGTCTTGAGGATCCTCGGAGAAACACAGCAGGTGTAGATGTCCCCTAGCGGCCACAATTTCACAGGGTGGCAGCTCTCAGTCAAGCCACATGATGTCTCCCGCTGGAACCACACTGAAACTCCTTTCCAGGGCCTGCAGGGATCTCCAGAATGCAGTTGGTTTAGGACTAGACTCTTTCTGATGTTCCCTCCAGGATCCAACTGGTATTTAGACCCAGGTTCACATTGAACAGCCATTGCCCCTTCAGTGTCTCATAAAACAGGTGATTTCAGGGCACTCACTATCCCAGTGTTTGCCAGAAAATTTAGCTTTTCAGTTTAAACAGGAAGGAATGAAATCCTATAGTTCTTCATTAAAAACAAACAAAAGCCTTCAGTTTAAGTGTCTGAAAATGTTTTGGGGTTGCTATTGAGACAACATGTATAGTCACATTTATAATCTGTTCTGCTTAATGATGGGCAAAAACATCTGAACTGTATTTTCAACCAATTCATTCTTGAGACTTACATCTCCCTGCAAGCCAGAGAAGGCCAAGAGATGCAAAGTGATTTCTAAGCTAGTATTGTATCTTCTTCAGCTATAATAGAGGAATCCACATACAATTTAAGCTGGACTGGCAGAAAGAGCTACAAGCCCATTATCATTCCCACCCAATCCTCTCTCAGTTTTTGGCTTAAGATTGAATTCCCTAATGAGATGGGAACTTTGCAGTGTGTGGAAATGAACTACAGAGTTTTACCTGATTATCTGTTGCCCTATGATTCCAATTTTAATAAAACGCATTTTAGGAGGAAGAGACCCAGCGTGCTAGCAGTCCCAGATAAAAATCACAGAGGAGCTAGCTAAAGTCTGTTTTCTTCGTAGAGCATTCACTTCAGAAAGGATGCTTTTACTGGGCGTTAGTAATTCAGATACCCATTGTTTGATATAAAGTAAGCAACTGAGCATTTTAAGTTGAAAAATGAACTTTGACATGAAGCAGACACATTTGTTATAAAGTTGTATCATAGGCTCTCTGGAAACCCACTCTGCTGGAAAGGCACCTCCTAAAGGCAGCCAGGTATGGAGGGAAAGCAATTGAATCAGGCTTCTCCAGGGCACTAAGATAAATAGCACATCAGTCATGTGCTGCATCTTCTCTATAATGCTGCTACCTTTAAAGGATCCACCTTTAGAAGGCTGTACACTTGGACTCACTTTCCCAGTGGAGCTCATCCATCCACACATCCTTGTCGGGGTACCAATGGCATGTATTTCTCAGACAACTGGCAAGGGCTACTAGAAAGCAGTGTGAAACCTTGGAGGGAAGCAGAGTTAACAGGACAACCTAGAAAGCAAGTGGGAGCCTGCTTGCTGATCCATTGTGATTTAGGATGGCTTCAGGATAAGTGAAAAACTTCCTTTACCCTTCCATGGAGGGTAATACTGAAAAAGGGGTCATTAGTATGTAGGAGAGTGTAGAAACATTGTGAAGTGCTAAATGTCACTATCATGGCCTGAAAAGGTGAATGGACTGTCTCAAGATGTCAGCCTAACTTACTGCTAGGATGATACCTGGACCTCTGAGAAGGGCATCATGGCATCTGGAGAGATGTGCCCATAGAGGGTTGGTGAAAGTCAAAGTTACAGAACCCAATGATTCCCTTTAAAATGATACTTTAAATCATTTTGATCTGAAAACAGAAGACAATTTAACTTAATGGGGAAAGATTTGTGCTTACTGGGAACTTTTTTTCCCTAATAATTTTTTTTCTTATGCTTTAATTTGAACAATTCCTTTGTAGAAGCACAATGGCAAAGGTCTACTGTTTGTGATCAGATTAGATATGTAAATGAGATGGTAGTGTTTACTGCTGGTTTAGCATTTATTAGCAACAAAGCCCAAGAATAGATTTTAGTACTTGTTGGGACACAAATTTTAGAGAGTAGCAAAATTTGAAATATTTAGATGGCTCTCGCCCACAGTCGCCATGTTAATTTAAATAACCAAGGCTTGCTTTCTTAATTACACGTTCCTGTAATAGAAATACAACACACAAGTTGGACTGAAAGGAACACAGCTTTCTGGTGGCCAGAAACAAAGACTAGCTATTGCAAGGGCTCTTCTCCGAAAACCAAAAATTTTGTTGTTGGATGAGGCCACTTCAGCCCTTGATAATGAGAGTGAAAAGGTAACAGCCTCTTCTTTCATCTCAGGATGTAATATGAAGTATGAGAGTGGAGTATTGTGGAAGAAATGAAGCTCAGTTTGGGGAAGAAAGGCCTGGAGAGAATTGTAGTCATAGGGTCACCAGTTGTAATTAAAGTTTTGGCCTTTATAAAAAGGTTAGAGGCTGGTGGGGAGGTGGGAGAGAGTTGGGACACAGGGCATCTCATGTTTTAGAAAGGTTTTCTCATTTGAATTGGTCTCATTATCAAAAGGGACCCAATTCTTGAAATGTTTCTCCACTCAAGGAAAAAGCCCAATGAAAATTACTTTCCTGTTTTATTATTATTTTAATGATACCAAACAAAATAATAAGGCAATCTACATATATAAAAGAGTGATCTACCCTGCAATGTTGGAGCCTGCTACTCTACCTTCTATAGACTATTAGCTCTGTTTGAGAAGGAAACAAGGGGGCGAACAGACATGTAACAATAAACCTACACTGCAAGGTGCTTCAGATGTTTAATTTTACTATGTCCTTGTCCCCTAATAGTTCTTGCATATAGCATGTTCTTATTTGTTAAATGAATGTTGGTTGAATGAATTATAATCTTTCATATTTATCAAGTGCTTATTATATACTACTATCTCAATCCTCACAACAACTTGATGAATTAGCTTATTTTATGCTCATTTTACAGATCAGCACACTAAGGCTTAGAAAAGTTAAGAAACTTCCCTAAATTTTAATAGATGGTGTCTGACCTAAGATCCCATGTGATTAATCACCACACAATTGCTATTTGTAGATGATTATCATTCTTTATTTCCAAGGAAACAGTGTGTTATGAAAGAAAAAAATGGGACTTTTGGAACCAGACATATTTGGGCTGTAATCCTGGATTCATCAGTTACTAGCAGTGTGGCCTAGGTCCAGGGACCTGGACTTTTCAAATCTTGGTTTACTCATCAGGGAAATGAAAATAATCCTCACAGAGTTACTGAAAGAATTTAAATGAAATATCCATCATTGGAATATTTTATATACTCAGCAAATATTGGTTTTCACCCTCCACTTTCATTTGTTTTTTGTCGTTGTTTGTTTTTTGGCCGTGCTTCATGGCATGCAGGATCTTAGTTCCCCAACCAGGGACTGAACCCATGCCCCCTGCAGTGGAAGTGCAGAGTCCTAACCACTGGACCACCAGGGAATGCCCTCATTTCTTCTTATATAGCATTATAACCTCATTGTAGCTGAGATGCTCTTTTAGCCAGGACAGTTTTACAACTAAATATTAAAAAAAAAGAAAAAAAAACCCAACACAAACAAATAAAAAAATAAAACTGTGAGAAGAAACGAAGTAAGTAAATTAGACAATTCCACTTGGGTATGGAAATACTACTTTCCAGCTTTGACTTTGGAACCACTTACTTACACACAAATAACCACCTGATTTTTATTCATTGTCATGAAAGCTCTTCAAATTAAAAGTATTACTTAACGTGTCTATAATTACTTTTTCTAGATTTCTATTGAGTAGGGTATTTCACAAAGTAGGGTAGTTTCCTTGGAGATAAGCAAATACACAATGAATGTTATTAGATTACCTTAATTAATTTGACTTGTGCAAGTTTATTAGCATTTAACCCAAGGTAGCAATCACAGGTCCTTCTCTCTTCCAGGTGGTTCAGCATGCCCTTGATAAGGCCAGTAAGGGGAGGACATGCCTAGTTGTGGCTCACAGACTCTCCACGATACAGAATGCAGATCGGATAGTGGTTCTGCACAGTGGAAAAATAAAGGAACAAGGAACTCATCAAGAGCTCCTGAGAAATCGAGACATACATTTTAAATTAGTAAATGCACAGTCAGTGCAGTGATGCTGTTGGAGTTAACCCATATTTTGATCTTTGTGTAATGCAAAGAATAATTAGTAGGAATTAGGAATTACTTAATAATTATTTGGCATGCTTTGATCTCCTTTACTGCATGTATCAATAGAATCATGCTATTCAAGTACAGACATGTTCTGTTTACACACCATCTTCCCTGCCTCTCAATGTTGTGGCCTCTCCCGCTGCGGAGCACAGTCTCCGGACGCGCAGGCCCCGCGGCCATAGCTCACGGACCCAGCCGTTCCGCGGCATGTGGGATCCTCCCGGACCGGGGTACGAACCGGTGTCCCTTGCCTCGGCAGGCGGACTCGCAACAACTGCGCCACCAGGGAAGCCCCCCTTCAGATTTTTAAAAGGAAACAAAAATTACTAAATTCATTTAAGTGAGATAATCCCTGTATCCTTCACTTTATAAAAAGCACATTTGCTTATAAAGCAATTTGCTGCAAAGTGAATATTTTCCTTTAAACTTCCACTATGAAATTGGGAATATATTCCCAGAGGGAAAAATTACCCAGTTAACTAAATTAAAAGATTTTAGCAAAGAGAGAGTAAGATGTAGTTGGGCCTGTGGCATTGCAGGGAGAATGATTTTAATTTGGAACTTCCCAAATTTTGTAGCAAATTAGAGTACTTTGAGGTAGTCCTTCACTCCAGACCATAGGACGTTCTCATAATATCTCTCAATGCTTCTTTCAGTGAATATCCACTGTTTCCCAAAATTCCATTATATTCCTTTGTCAGGGGGATAGGATTACAGTGTAAAATTTCTGGCAGAATTAAGTAGTTATCTTCCACTTCAGTAAGTGAAATGCCTTACATGATCCATTCTGAAGATTCCATTATTCCAAGCTTTCGGTTAGGCAGAATAAGTCACAAGCTTACCCGTGTATGAACACTTAGTTACTTAAAATAAGAGCTACGTTTATTATGGGTGAAAATTTTTAAATGCCTTTCTCTATTATTATTCAATCAAGTAATTTGTTTAAACTTTATATGTATTTTATGTAATATATGTATGATTTAAAAATTCTGTGTAAATAACAATATTGGTAAACTGAATCATGTTTTCCATTTACTTAAATATGTCATTTCATCTAATGATTTATCTCCATCCTTAATTGTATTTTCTTCCATTTACAGTGATACTTACAGCCAGCCTCTCTAAAGTACCCTCTGCCAGTAATCTGAAATCTTGTGAAAAAAATTAAAACCATTTTTGTCTTATGCCACTTTTTAGAAAATGCAAAATAAAAATAGGCTTAGGGGATTGAGAACCAGATTATTGTTTAAAAGCATTGGCACTGAAAGCCTGTGGCCCCTTTGCTATGTGTGGATATAGAGCCCTTGGTGTTTTCTCTTTCCAGAGTAGGATGGGAAGGAGGGAAAGGGCAATATGATATGGATATGCTTAATTCCTCAGAACAGGAGCAGCCCAGGCCCAAGTCTGTAATGCCTCCTAGATTAGCAAATACCTGCAATGCCTACTTTCCCCTTGAGCCTATCCATAGCAATCCTACCGTCATAC
Source organism: Orcinus orca (assembly GCF_937001465.1). NCBI lineage: Eukaryota > Metazoa > Chordata > Mammalia > Artiodactyla > Delphinidae > Orcinus > Orcinus orca. The sequence goes on from NC_064567.1 coordinate 72,891,251, forward strand.
CTACAGATGTCAGAGAAACACTTTCCTTTCTAATTAATAGCCCTGTCTAATTTTTTATTTGCATTTTTATTTCAAAAGATTTTAAAGGATGCTCCACATCAGCATTCTCTTAAAGTCACTGCCTTCATGGGAACAAGCAACCATGCTGAGAATTAGGGTCCCAGAGAGTCTACAAGGATCTGTGGGGTTATCAGCTGATGAAGGCAGAAAATAAGTAGAGACCAGCTGCTTTTAGGGACTGCCGCAGTTTAAAAGTTTAAAGTTGCTGTACTGTTCTTAAAATGGTTTTAAAATATATCATTTTATTTAAAACACTAGCTTTAATAGAACCAAGGCACCCCATCCCCAAAATTATTCCAGCCAGCTATGGAATTACTTCAGTGAGGTCAGGATTTTAGGAATACTTGTAGAAATTTTTTCAAAATGAACTACCATTTGCACATACCTTATCAGTTTTGTAAGTCTGACTTTTTAATCCGTATACTTTTTCTTAAATCGGGGTATTCTATAACTGGAAAAGAAGCTAAGTTAGGAACTGAGATGTTTATCTTAAAAAAAATGAAATGAAAAGGTACTTTAGCAGATTTAAGTCTAGGTTTTAAATTTTAAATCACTCCTTAAAGCTCTTATAAATTAATTATTAAATAATAATATGTTTAGGTTTATAGTTCCCAACTTGATATTTACGTAAGGGCTGTAAGTAATGAATGCTGCATTATTCAGGGCACCAAATCAGCACATTTAGCTGATTCAGCATTATCTTCTTATAGTGCCTTAGATATTGTAGATATTAAATAAATACTAGGTGACTCAGCTCAGAAGGACGTCTCTCATAGCAGGTATGCTTTATTGATACAGAAATGAGGCTTACATTTTACTGAAAGGATGAGCTGGTGAGCTGCAAATGGTTTTTGCTTCAACAGTCACATATTGCCATCCCTTTGTCACGGGTATTATCCATCACTGGTGACCCATTGGATGGTTAGCTTTTATTCTAGGCTAGCCTAAGTCCATAAAAATGTTTTCTTTCCACTCACACGCAATTTTAATTTTACTTTAACTAACTTCAATTTTAATTTAATTAATTATGGTCTTTTATCATAGTGATTGAGTTGGTTTAATTTATTTAATTTTGAAATAATTTGGCACTTGAGTGTACCTTGCCAAATCCCTTTTAGATCCTTGTGGGCCTAACTTCCCACAAGACTTCTATCTATCTTACTAGGCATTCACTAGTCTTGAGGACTTCCTGGTCTCAGGAAAACACTGACTTCTGCCGTCATGATTCATAGCCTAATACTCATTTAGGCTGACCTCAGTCCAAACTTGTCCAAGCACTCTTTCCCTCTGCTTCTACTTGACCTTTGGGCTTGGATATGTTACAGGAGACAAAAAGGAAGCACCAGTGGAGGGGGGGTGGTGTGAGCAGGGGAAGGTGGGCAGTGGGGTGGGTACAGGAGAACCTCTAAATACCTGGCCTGGAAAGCCCTAAATATAGTGAAGGCAGCAGACCAGGGAGGTCAGGATCCATCGGAGTCATCCTTTAAATGTTAGTATGTTGTAGTAGCTCTCAGCCATCGCCACATCTTGTCCTTTGCACCACCTTTCCTTCCTGGAAAGGAGGGCTGTTCACTGAGTCTTAAAATAATTGAAACACCAATGAGGGTACCAGTGAAACTGAACCAATGTAGCAAGGATAAGGCACAGATATTAACAAAAAGAAATAAGCCACTATGTCACACCTCTTTTATAACTAGCCCAACCAACCTACCTTATATCTTATCATTCCTTAAAACAAGCTGTGGTGTGTTTTTATGTTAAGTCAACTTAGGTCATAGCTAATAACCTGGTTTTTAGCCTACTCAATGTGTCAGTTTCATCGTATGTATAGCGTGCTTTGCATATGACCTATTATATGAAAATATTTCCTGTTAGTGTCCACCTGTGTATTCGTTGTTCTAATTTGAGCTCTTATTCCCAGAGGGCTACTGAAGTGGAATCATAGGTTGACTGGAAAGTTCACTTATAAGAACTGGTGAAGGGAAGAAACTGGGAAAATTGGAAGTAATAAAACAGAAATTAAAAAGCTCATTTAAAAGCCATAGTTATTAAAAAAAATGCATGGATCATCAAATATCTACATAGTACCTCAAGTAACACAGCTTGCCACCTATTAGCAAAACCACACTGATAAAGCCTGTATTACTTTTCTATTGCTGCTATAACAAATTACCACAAACTTAGTGGATTAAAACAACACACATTTATTATCCTACAGTTCTAGAGGACAAAAGTCTAAAATCAGTCTCTGAGGGCTCTAGAGAAAAATCTATTCCTTGTTCTTTTCCCACGTTCCTCAGCGTGCATCCTGAGGATATCTGATTCCTTCATCATACCTCCATCCATCTCTCTCTGCTTTTGTCCTTCCTCTCTTACTCTTATAAGGACCCATGCGATTACATTGGGCCCACGTAGGGAATCCAGGATAATTTTCCCATCTCAAGATTCTTAATCACATCTGCAAAGACCCTTTTGACATGTGGCTATCTTTGGGAGGCCCAGCTTACTACAAAGCATTCAAACTTTTATTCCATTGAAAAGAAAAGACAATTTTTCTTAGATTTCCACTGAATAAAAGCTAAAAAAGAACCCTGAAAACATCCAATCGAACATCATCGTTATATGTTGATGAGAGAGCAAAAACTCACAAATCTTGCCTCCAAGCCCTGTGCTATTTCCACTGCAACATGCTACCCATCCTCATTGCTAGGCAAGGATTTGGAATGTGTTTGTCTTTCTCCCTTCACTTTTGCTACTGGATTCTGCTGTTGCTGGTATTCGCTTTTATCCTGAGACTAGATTTATTAAATAGAAGTTTATACTAAGTTCTACTTTCTTAACCTTTTTCTCTTTCCACTAAAATGCTTTATGCATTAGCAAGTAAAAATAGCATCCTTAATACTGTAAATATATGAGCTTTCACACACTTCTGACTCAGTATACTTTTGAATTTTCCTAAAACCATTTTAAACTACTGCTTCTAATCAGAGCTAATTTTTTTGTGTGAAATTTTTCACATAGGCATGGGATAAGCACTTTATGTACATTGTCTCTTTAGTCCTTATATCAACCCTATAATGACAAATATTAACATTATCTTTCTTTAAAGAGAAGAAAACTGAAGCTTAAGGGAATTAAGTAATTTGCTGAGGCCTGGGCTTTGGTATTCACAGCGTTATCTAACTCCAGAGCCCACAGTCTCCATCATAGCACCAAGTACTTCTGTCCACAATTTATTCAGGAAGATGGCTAGCCAAACTGAGAGTATAGTCATTGCTCACAGGAGTATATCAATGTGAGGATCAAAGTAAAGTTTTGCCAGCAGTTACGTAGTCTAATAAAATTAACAAGCCACACCCTAAAAATATTCTCTACATCCACACTGCTGAAACAAGATTGAATTCAGCCCAAGTTACGAGATATGTTTTTCCTTTTGTGCTTACTTACATGTATAAGTGTTGTGGATTTGGACACGTTTTACCGTGGTAAAATTGTAGAAATATGAGAATTCCAAGCTAAAAAATTTTTGAAAGAGTCACACTTCTTAGACAAAAGCATGGTATCTGTGATTATAATGTCTATGGAAATATGCTGAAAAGCATCACCAATGTAATTGAGTTTGTTAGGCATGTTTTCTTAATGATTTATACGTAATTATCAAGGTCCAATTTAATCCTTCTAAAATGTTTTACTTTTTAAACTGCTTGAGGATCTGTTTATTGAGATTTCAGAAAAGCAAAAGTTAGACAATTAGGTGTGAAATTCTGTAAATGAATGCAATCACTGCTGCATTATTAAACTGAGGGAAAGAATGGTCTTGTAAACTGATCTGTGTTTTTGTAGATGTAGTAAATGATGGAATGCTATTCTTTATAAGCCAAGTAAAATTTGCTATTGAATGGAGGTATTTTGTTTGATCATCAACTTTACTACAATCCAGTAATGTAATACATGGGTAAAATATTTTCTTCCCAGTTGAAAGTCAAGAAGAGATTCTAGGAAAAGAGTTGAAGTTGTTAAATTACCAGAACATTCTGGACAATTGTAAAGCAAAAAAGAGAGAGAGCAAGAGAAAGAATGAACTAGAGAAAGAAGAAAAACCTATTTGAAAATACTCAAACAATAAAGAATGAAATACACTCAAGCAATCAGCTTAGGATTGGAAGGAAAAAATATTCTACCATCAAATCCTCAGAAAACCTAAAAAAGGTGTACAAATTTAAATGTAAAATTCTTACTTCCATGGCCCCAGGTAAAGCAGAATTACACCTTTGCCTACATTAGTTTCATAAATTCCTTTAGTCCCCAGTTTCCTAGGGCTAAATCCCTTGAGAAGAGATAGGTTAAGAGCAACATATAAGCCAAAAAGCCTGGCTCTCACAGGATGGTATGTACAGGACACCAAAGGAAAACAGGAGCAAGAGGGGATCACCAAATAAGAGCAAGGTCGACAGGGCTCCCACGGAGGGAGACAGGGAAAAAAAAACCTCCAAAGTAACAGAGAATGCTTTCTATTATAAAATGAAATGTTCCTGTCAGTAGTAGTAGCAATAATAAGATCAATAATATAAAATAAGCTAGATTCATAAGTTCTAGTTTTTATATCCAATATATAGTTTTTATATAGAACTTATAAAATTAAGTTCACACTGAGCACTCATCTATCAGGCACTACAATTGAGCCTTATAGGCATTAACTTACTGACGGTAAGATTCATTCTTTTAGTCAAATTTTACCAAATGGGGAAACTGAGGCACAGAGTAATTAAGGAATCTTCCCAAGGTCAAACACCAAGGAAGTGACAGAATGAGGATTCAGCTCAGAAAATCTGACTCTATAACCCACACTCAACTAACCCATTAGCCCTCTAAGATGGAACCGGAGGTGGTAAAGTAGAACTTTTGAATTATTTACATAGAAAACAACTTGCACTGTGCCTCCCCCTTACACTGCAGACATACAAAGGTGCACGGTTCCTCTTTGGTTAACATTCTGATGTGAAGCTGGATTTTATTTTCTGCCCACCCACACTGAAAAAAATTCTCGTACACAACCCGATTACAATTCGGAAGGGTTAGAAATATAGCTGCTCTGGCAATAGCACATTTTCCCCACAAGTGTTCAGTTTTCTCTACCTTCAGACACACACACTCACAAGTGTAGAGGAAGATTAGACCCTGAGATCTACATAGATTGTTTCTCTCACTGTTGAATCACCCCTGCTATCTTATTTTCAGGGTGTTTATCATAACTCTTTTGTTCCATTTGCAGCCCACTTGCTGATGCATCATTCCTCTCTTTGCGTAAGATAAAAAAGATCTTGATAGCTATGTTATACAAAAACTAAGACAGATTTACAAATGTTGCAACTAAAAAAAAAAAAAACGTAGTAACATATGCATTGGGTAATGTATTGGCTAAGGTGGAGCCATCAAAAGTGGTTCAGGTTTGCTCAACTATACTGAGGCTCCTGTTCATAAGAACAACTTTCCAAATACTGTACAATAAATACTGCTTCAGTAATAAAATTATTTTAAAAGGGATATTTAATGATGGACTATAAAAACTATAAAATTCCATATATTTCCATACTGATGGAAGGTCTATAACATTAACCTAGACAAAACATTCGGAACCCAGCATACACAGAATAAGCAAGAGAAGTACAAAACATCACAAAATGTTAATCATTAACTTCTGAAATGTGAAGGACAACAATCCCGTGGTTCTTCGCTGATGTTTTGTATTTCAAGTTGCTCCTTAAGTGAATATTGGAATCTTCAGAGAAACTCCAGTCTCGTCAGAAAAGAGCTAACCTTTCTCCTTTCTCCACATTCATTTTTACCAAGGTAGATTACAAAGCCAAAGATAAAAGACACTTTCTTTGATTTACTCAGGTAAAATTCTTCTAAAATGTGTAACATTTTAGTAGAGCATACAAACTAAGGACTCAAAAGTACACCTCTAGCTCTAAATCTTAAGTCTTTTTATAGGTGTCAGAGAGGTGTTGATTTGAGATTAACATATTCTTAAATTAAGGTCTATAGCCTGCATCAAATTCTCAAAGGGGTTTATTAACAACAACAAAATTGAGAACCATTGTTCTAGACCAGAATTAAAAAACAAAAACAAAAAAACTATCTCCAAAACCAGCCACTTTAAATATAGGATTCATAAATAAAAGTTGTAAACCTGAGCATGGATAGAATAATTAATGAAGTCCAATAAGTGTTCACCTATTTTCTTTGCTGTAGTATAGTTTTTAAAAGGCATAGGCTCTTGTATCCTTTTTTTTTTTTTTTTTTGGTGTATTCAGAATTTCCTATATATAGTTAAAAGAAGAAAGAGCAGTTACTTTTACAAAAGTCTATTTAGCAACATCAGTGAGCTCTATTAGTTTGTTATACGCAATAGAATATTTAAATTTACTTAATAATCAAGTAACTTTATTTGGAGGACAAACTAAATTAACCTCTGTCCCCTTGTAACAATTTTAGATCAAAATAGATTGGGCTTAATTCCAAGTAAATACATATAGACTCACAGACCAAGGTTTAAGTTATTTTAACACAGTTTGAGCATTTTAAAATTATAATGCTATAATGTGTACATATTATTAAATTTTTAAATAGAGTCATAAGGTCAGAATGATGGGGTGATTTTTTATTTTTTTCAAATGATCATTTTTTCCTTAAAGAAAGGACACAAGAAATATTTTACTTCTGTTTTACAATTTTAAGTAAGTTCTCCAATTATGACTGTGATTCACGATCATGCTTAAGGGTTATTTTTAACCCAAAGTACTGAACACAAAGTAGGCTGTTGACTTGTTTTTAAAATTTTTTGAACAGCAGCAAATGTATCATTTAAAATATCACTATGGGGCTTCCCTGGTGGCGCAGTGGTTGAGAGTCCGCCTGCCGATGCAGAGGACACGGGTTCGTGCCCCGGTCTGGGAACATCCCACATGCCGCGGAGCGGCTGGGCCCGTGAGCCATGGCCGCTGAGCCTGCGCGTCCGGAGCCTGTGTTCCGCAACGGCAGAGGCCACAGCAGTGAGGCCCGCGTACCGCAAAAAAAAAAAAAAAATCACTATGAGATACAGTTTACTCTACTACAAGCTGAGGCTATATTAGAGATACGGTATATGTCCAATCTACTTACCCCCTTCTTCCTTCTCTTTTCCCAACAATTCAAGAGTGACAGCCTCTTTAGTGGCTGCATTTAAGCATTCCTTTCAAGGGCTAATGAATATGTCATGCAGGTATTACTTCAAGCTTGTTAAAGAATAACTTATGTAGAATTATGAAAACCTTTTTAAGAAACTTAGAATTAATTAGTGATTAAGTAGACGTAACTTTACTCTTGGACGTTACTTCTCCAACAGTCATAAAATATCAACATTTTAAAACAGATCTTTTTGTCCCGCTAAGACAGCTGATTCAAATCAAACTCATTATGTATGGTGGCCATGAATGAATTACCTCTCTTTAAAGGTCAATTCTGTGGCTTCGTGCAGCCAGGGGCCAAAACATCTGGCTAATTCAGTTAAAAAAGTAAACTATAAAAATCATGTCATTTTGGGGGGGTATCCTATAGACTCATTGATTGAAATCTTTTTTTTTTTAACTTTTCAACCAGTTACAGCTAACATGTTCAAGTGAATCTATATTTTGTACCATGTGACAGTGGTGTCCACTCTCAGTTGGGAAATACAACAGATTGTTTCCCAAAATTCTTTTGTAAAATGATAACACATATTATGTTCCATTTTGCCCACTTACTGTAATTAATCTGGTACTAACAAATGGAAACTGATCTGCAGGTTTCAGTTTACTGGAACTGTATGGTGCAAAGCCTTAAAAGGAGTTTCTGCTTCCAGAGCCAGCACTCTCTTTCCCCACAATGTTCTCCATTGGCCCAGATCATCTGCTTGATTTTGCAACCAAGTGGACCCTCATTCAAAAGGTCATAACCATGGAAGGACAATTCACAAAAGAGGGAATAAAAATAGCAAATAAAGATGTGGAAGAAAAGGTTAGGGATCTAAAATATACAACTTAAAGCAATAATGAGATTCATTTCTTCCTTATTAAGTGAACAAAGAATTCAGTGCACTTAAGGCTGGTTCTTTCAACAGCTGTTTCCTGAAGTATAAACTGCTACAGGGACAGTAATCTGGTCATCCCTATCTAGAGCCTTTAAAATGTTCTTATCCCTCAAGAATTCCCTCCTCTTTTAGTATCCTAAGGAAATAATCAGAAATTAGAACAAAAAGTCATGCAAAAGGATGTTCAATCATTTGGAAACAGCTAAATGCCCCATATTGGGGAAGTAGTAAAATTTTGATATATGAGGTCCATACCATTTAAAATTGTGTTTGCAGATAATTTTTAATAGTGGGGGGAATTTATTTTAATATTAATGGGAAAAAAGTAGGTTATACTCTTGTACATACATGTAAGAAAAAAGTCACTTGGAACAAAGATTATAAGACATAATTTTTGTTTCTCAGAAGTAGCTTTAAGGTAATTTGTTTTCTCTGCTTCTTCACAATTCCTTGTACTTTCTAGGGTATCTTCAGTGAGCATCTAAGAGTCTCCAAAAAAATGAAGTTGAAAACTTCTGTTGAAATGGAAAATCTTTGGATTAGGATGGAGGTATTATGAGTTGACAAATTTGCATTTGTATGTGAAGGCCTCCCTCAAAATTCACAGAGGTAATTACATTTTAAAAAATATTTATTAATCCAAATGAATATCTAATTAGTTTTATAAAACAAAGTAAAGTGGGGAAAAAAAGTAGGGCAGTTTGTGGAAACTTGCTTACAATTTAATTTTCAGGGAGTGCTACCATCAAGGCAGCCTCCAAAGTAAATTTTCCTACACTTCCCACTTACCCATTTCTTCTGGACACTTACAGTAATAGGTGTATTGCCTGGTAAAAGCAGCTACCTTTAAAGCCTGGGTTTTTGATAAATTCCCTGTTTATGGATAAAAGACTGCCTGTATTGTTCTTAATGATCTACCTGATTGGCATACATGGCCTGTAAATATTGTTTTTACTTACCCTTTGAGCTGTGTGAAAGCAAGATGGATAAACCTCAGATACCAGGTTCATTCTCCCCCTCACTTTTTATTAGCCTGTATCGTGTCTAAGCTACACAGAATTTTACTCATTATTTCTGGGGATAATCACAAACAATAATTATCAAAAGATAGGAAATTGTTAGAAAAATTAAATTAATAGTATAAATGAATCGCAAGAAAGAAAACTCTTACATTAGGTTAATGGATTGCTTCTTGAGAAAATGTCATGAATAAATAAGTGGCTATGGGCTTCCCTGGTGGTGCAGTGGTTGAGAATCTGCCTGCCAATGCAGGGGACACGGGTTCAAGCCCTGGTCTGGCAGGATCCCACATGCCGCGGAGCAACTAGCCCCGTGAGCCACAACTACTGAGCCTGTGTGTCTGGAGCCTGTGCTCCTGAACAAGAGAAGCCGCGATAGTGAAGAGGCCCGCGCACCGCGATGAAGAGTGGCCCCGCTTGCCGCAACTGGAGAAAGCCCTCGCACAGAAACAAAGACCCAACACAGCCAAAAATAAATAAATAAAATAAAGAATTATTCTGCCTTCCTCACTGAATTACTTATTAAAAAAAAAAAAAAGACCAAAACTTTAATATTAAAAAAAAAAACCCTATAAAAAAAATAATAAGTGGCTATTACCTTTATGTCCTAAATAGCACTACTTGCACAGAAGGAAAAACAAACTCTCCTGGTACAGAGAACTTTAACTTCTGGTTATTTAGTTGTAATCGATGGAATACCTGGCAACTGAATTTCATATGCAGTACTGCTACTACAACTTATACATGACTTCTGGAAATATAGGAATCCACATTTATGCAGTTTAAGTAAGAGCAATTAAACCGGGGGTAGTGTAAAGTATCTACGGAATCGAATTTGCAAAAGCAAAACTTCAGTATAGGGTCCTAACTGCATGAAACTAATGAATTAGGGTGATTTTTTAGATACCTCCTTTTTTATAGCATTAATATTAAAAAGAAGAGTGCACACATCAGTATAATATTACTTTCTTGAAAGCTAGATGAATGTAGTTTCTTAGTATGGCAAGGTAGTACTAGCATTCTAAAAGTGTAAAGCCCAGATGGAAGCCAAACAAGCTGAAAAATAAGAAACAGAAAAGAGTGATAGGAAAATCAATTTTATATTTTCACCCTACAGGTAACAAGTAACTTTTAACTTCATTATGTCTTGCATTTCCCTTTTAAATAGTACAGCACGCTATCCTTAGCATGTTCATGAACAGGCATGAGTTACTTTGTTTGTATATTGTCTTCTATTTTTAGATTTGTCCTTATAGATACATGAATTTCATTCAAAAATGAAAAAAAATGAAAAATCAGGACGTCCAGTTAAATCTGAATTTTTAAAAAAAACATCAAATCACGTTTAGTATAATTACATCCCAAATATTGCATGGGGCATACTCATGCTAAAAAAAATTATTTGTTGTTTATCTAAAATTCAAATATAACTGCGTTTCCTGTGTTTTATCCAACAACTCTATGTAGAGTGAAAATACATTTTAAATAAAGGATACTTTCCTTTTTTCTGAAACTCCTTATAATCTCACTTAAACAAGACAAAGACCCATGCAAGTGTATTGCTCCATGGAGTGTAGAGACACATTTATTTGTGCTTAAAAAAAAAAAAAAAAAAAAAGACTCAACCATTAAGTTTTAAAGCTTTCTATATTCTGACAAACTCAGTTCCTTAGTAAAAATGATCCTAAAATTTAACTTCAAAAATATGGAGGAAATAAATAGAAACATTAGATTATTCGTATTTTGTAGTACAATAATGAGTAAATAAGTCATTTTAAATTGTAGAACAAAAAATAGGTCTAGGCTACAAGTAGAACATTGCTAAGAATAAATTTTTGATAATTTTAAGTGAAACTGTCAACCATTCAAAATTTAATCTGATGCTTCCATAAAATAAAAAATGAAAACTGAACTAGATATATTTTCTTAGATTTTAATTAACTATGAAAGAAATAAAAAACTTTTTATTCTAAGACACTATATTTTAAAAACCTTCCTGAGGAATAGCTTTCTACATAACTTGCTAATGTAGTACATAGCCTCTGCATAGGCAAGTTGGCTATATAAGAAGTTGAGCAAAAAGAAGTCAGCATTTTCCTAAGCTGCAGTCTACCACTGACTGATGTGCAGTGCAACACTTGTTGCCTTTAATTCTTTATTTTAAAAAATTATATACCAATATAGATTTCCTGGGTTTGACAAATATACCATCATAATGTAAGATGTTAATAACAGAGAAAGCTACTAGAGCTCACTATACTATTTTTACAACTTTTCTGTAAATCTAAAATTATTCCAAAATGAAAACTTTACTTTAAAACAATGAAGTAAAATTGCTACTTCTTTTGGAGTATAAAGTAATAAGTCATTCTAAACCACTTTACAGACATAAATGCCATTCCTCTACAACAGGGATCACTATTATACCCCTCTTTTGAAACTAAAATTTTCTCTACAAAACAACAGGTGAATTTTAAGAATGGAACACTTCACTGATTCTGATTTTCCTGGGTATACATATTAAAACATTCAAATGAACATGTCACTAAGCAAAGTATATTCAAATTTAATCATTACACCATATACTAAATAAATTATATCATATGCTTTCTACAAAGTGTATGCAACTGAAGAATATATAATGTTCTGTTGCCAAAATATTTACAAGGTGGTTTTACTGCTTCCTATTCATTACAATTATAACATTCAATTGTGATAATAAACTAAAATATGTCACTATTGAGGGTATAGGAAATATATGTGTACAGTCCTCTACTTAACCACTACAGGTTTTTTTTTTTTTTTACTGGGAGAAAGAGCAAATATTTACTGGGAGAAAGAGCAAAACTTAGTTTGCCTCATAGTACAAAGGCTATTGAATTGTCACCTACAAGAACCTTATTTTCTTAAAGTTTGGGAGAAATAGAATTTAATGTTATAAAAATGATTATTTTCTCTTACATTGAGACTTCATATATCTATAGTCAAATTCTGTTAGAGTATGTATAACTTGATAATATTCATTCACTAAATCAATGTGAATAACTTAAATTCATTTCTACCTACTAGGTTCCCCCTCCCTTACAAAGGCCATTGTTTGTTTAATTGAAAGGGGAAAGTGCTTATAAAAACAACAAAACAAACAAAAAAATAAGGGACAGGTATGTAAGAGAGAAACGAAGCATTGAAGAAGAATGAGCACAAAACTTCCTGAAATGATGGGAAACCTGATGATAGGGTACCTGAATAATTAGGGACATTAAATTGGGTGCAAAATTGGGCAGTACAAATCCCTTATTTTCAGTTGAACTAGACAATCACCTGAACTCTGGGGGAGGCGGAGGGCACGACATCTACTTTCTTTCTTCTATTTCAGTGCTTAAAATGGAGTGGCTAAAAAACTTAAAGCTGGAAGGATCGGTCGCCTCAAAGCTGTAAAGATAACCCTAGATAAAGTATTGAGGGTTTTTTCCAACATTCACATGGAGTACAGGGTGAAATGAGCATAATGTAAATCAACTCATTGTTTGGGCCCTTTCAAATTAGTTGCCAAGAGAGGAGTGAAAACTTGATAAGCAGGCTCCAGTTTCTATGTGTTGATTTAGAAATCTTAAAACTTGTGGGAGCTCAATTCATTTAAAGGAAGAAATTTAAAGGGAAGAAAAGTAAACAAGGAAAATGCTAAGCAATGAAACACTGATGTATAAAGGATTTTCTTTAAAGAAGAAAACCATAAAGAGTTCCCCTGTGCTTTTAAATTACAAATTTAGATTTCTTTGATTTAAGCTAAGAGTCTGATTTTAAAATGTCTGTCAAAATGTCGTGATCCATTTAAATATTCAAACTGTTGATGCTGTTTCTTATCTATCTTAGGGGGAAAGTAACTATAAATCAAAATCTTAAAGAAGCCCACAGTCTCAAATAGGTAGATGGCTATTTTGAATGAAGCAGCAATGCATTATGGTTTTTAGCCTCCCCCTCCCCCACAGAAAGTACATTTCTGAACTGCAAACCAGGTAGGTTCAGAACACTGATTGTAGCAGTTCCAGGTCTTGACCCTTTTTCTCAGAAAGCAAGCAAAAAAGCACTAATTCATTAAAATAAGTGAAGAGAGATAGCAAGACTAAATCCAGGTATTTGGTGGCAAATCCCAGGTGTCTTGTCTGCCTTTTTCCAGGAAAATGCGGCCTCCGCTTTCATCAATGTGTACTTTGTCTTGATAGGAATGCATATTTAATCATCAAAGCAAAAATTTTTTACACTCAGACATAAGATCCTTTAGTAGAGATTTTTAAAGTACTTTTAAGCCACGAATAAAACTTAAATTTAAAAAGTGACACCAAACTGCTTTGCAGGGGCAAGAAAGGCGAGGGCAGGGAAGGATCAAAATCTATCCACTCGTAGATTTTGAAAGACGCTTGTAGCTTACTTGTGAAGCTTCATTTACCATTGAGGTACAGGGGAAATGCTGTTCCTGGTGACAGCGCAGTGGGAATTCCCACTCCAACAACCCATGAAATGTTACTGCATAATTATTCACCTTCTGAGGCCCATTAGAACTTATCAGCAGAGAAAGAAATTTAATTTAAACTCACCCTTCTGTGCTAAAGAATGACCGGGACATGAGATCAAAGCCCGAAGCTCTGTCCTCCAGTGGTTTGCAACACCTAGGCACAATAGGGTGAGAGAACGCGACATTCCAGCGCTTCCCGGCTTTCCGGACCCTGGAGAGAGGGGTGGAGGTGGGGGTCTCGTCACCGGCTGGTTTGAGGGGGGAGGGTGATGGAGGCTCCGGAGGTGGATGTGTCAAATATATCCTGCAGCTCCAGGAGGCCAGACTGCTTCTACTGGGAGGCTCCAGGGGCTTGGCGCGCGAGGCCCTCACTGCAGACCAGATAGGCCATTCCCCTCCCTTCCCTGCTACTGGGATTGGGGTCAATGGAGCCCGTGGATTTAACCACAGGCGGGAATGGCTGGAGCCATATCACACTCAGGTGTGCAGCTCTGAGAACTCTTGAGTATTAAGGAAGATGCTTATACTGCAGCGCATCACAGGGTGCCTTAAACGCGTATAGAAGGTGCATGCATAACCAAAAATACATGCCAAGTTGAATCCCTGGCATGTCTAGAGAGTACAAAGTGGAACCCATAGATCCAAACCTGCACGATGAGCTTTCAAGACCAGAGGGCCCAAGTCCTAGAGGCGCCTAAGAGAGTCAGGGGCAGGGAGAGGCTTCCTGGGAGAGGGCTCTGTTCCTCAGCCCCCCGCCCCCAGGGAGCGGCAGGTACGTTTTCAAAGTAAAAATCTTTAAAGGGAGTACGGTACTCTTTCCTAGAGATTGATCCATCCTCCCCTTCCTTCAGATGTCACCAAAATACGGGGCCTGGAGAATGTGGCTAGCGCTCCCCAAATATCCAGCTGCCCGAAGGGTGGAGGGGCAAGAAGGGAAGGGAAGAAAGCCCAAGAGAGGTTGTTGGGATTTAGGTACAACTTGGTAAAGACAAGTTGAGTTCTGTTCAACAGGTACAGTGATTATATGTCTATATCTACCTATCGGTAAGATTCTCCCCTAGATAGTCCCTTAAGTGGCTAAACTGTTCTTTTGATTCCTGAAATCAAAAATCACAGCCAATCAGACTTGACTCTGCTTCCCTTAAGATAACAGTGTGAGAAAAGGTGCACAAGTTCCTGGCAAACCCATAATAAAATGACAAGAAGAACACTTCCTGCCGACGGAGGACGCTGCAGTTTGTTGATCTGCCACGGGGGAGGAAAGGGGGAGGAGGCGGGTGAGAGTGAACAAAGTAGTTTGGCCAAGAAAAGAGAACAGTCGTTGCTAAAGCCAGGAGAGAAATATCCAACAAGTTCGGGATGAACACCCTCAGCCCGTCCACGCCGCGGCAGGCCCGGGTGGCACCGGCAAGACGCAGAACTTGGCCTATCAGCCCCGGATAGGGTGGGACAGAGGCCCCAGGGTCCAGGCGCTCGGATGGCCAAGGACAGAGGAAGGATGCTTGGGGATTCGGAGAGAAAAAGAAGGGAAGGGAATCCCCCCATCCCTATCCGGCCCGAGTATCTTTTTTTTTTTTTTTTTTTTTTGCCGTACGCGGGCCTCTCACTGTTGCGGCCTCTCCCGTTGCGGAGCACAGGCTCCGGACGCGCAGGCTCAGCGGCCATGGCTCACGGACCCAGCCGCTCCGCGGCATGTGGGATCTTCTGGGACCGGGGCACGAACCCGTATCCCCTGCATCGACAGGCGGACTCTCAACCACTGCGCCACCAGGAAAGCCCCTCGAGTGTCTTTTGAGCTGGGAGGTGAGCGCGGGGGAGGCTCACCGCGGCGATTCCCACGGTGGGTTTTGGTGGAGCCAGAGAGGCTCCGGGAAGCGCGGGCTGCTCGGGCTGGTGTCGCCTGCGGCGGGCGCGCTGCAGCGCGGTCGCGGGGCACGTGGTGGCGCTCGCAGTCCGCGCAGCGGGCGGAGGCGGTCGCGACGCCTTTGTGTGCGCTGGCACCGCGCAGGGCGGCTTGTCCAGCAGCACGAGGGGGACTGCGGGAGGGGACCGGGGCTCGCGGGTAGACCCGACTGCCGCCCCACCCTTCACTGCAACCCTCGGGCGGACGACGCGCCTCGCCTCCTCCGAACTCTTCCCGGGGGCCTCGGAGGGTCATTTTGAGAGCAGCCGGCACGTCCAGAAGTGAGAGGAAAGAGGAGGTAGCGTTTAGAAAGGCTGGGAAATTCTCCTGGGCTCAAAACCTACCCTTGAACTCAATGGAACAGAGAATGAGGGGAACTTTGGGCAGCCCAGACCTCCGCCTCGAACCCCGCAAGGGATGCAGAGGGCGCCTCCACCCTTCCCTCCTGCGCAGCAAGAAATGCTTGTCTGAGGAGTGAAGTTAGGGAGTGGGCTTAAAAGAAGCCCCAATAAGATGGACTTGAAAGAACACCATGAAAAGCGGCAGTTTTGAGCGGGCTCTTTATTTCTTGTTCCCAGGCACTCCCCACGCCCCACCAGCTCTCCTCGCTGTCTCTAGCGCTCTAGAAGCCCCGACTGTCATTAGGAACCAAAGTAAAATGTATAAGGCTGCTTCCTCACCGCCAGGAGACTCCGCAGAAAATTAAATTAAATTAAACACGCGCCCAGGGACGAAAAGAAATAGATTCCACCACCCCACCCCACCCCGCCCCCAAGCAAATCAACACTTCTGCGCGCAGGGAATACAGCGAACCTAAAGAGATGGCCACTGACGCGCATCCCCTTAAACCTCAGCCGCTGGAGCCCAGGACAGCAAGGAATTATCGGCTTTCCTTTAATCCGGAAGCAGGGAATAAATAGGGCGAAAGAAAATTCTGAATCTTACTTTTTAAACAACAGCAACAATTGTATATCGAGCAAAGTCTTCAAAGGATGCCACCCAGAACTACAGTCCTAACTTAAAAATGAGTACACTTCACTCCTGTTGATCCCTTAATACGATTTTCTTTAAAGACAGCGATAGAATTAATCTGCTGGGGCATTTTTTAAAGAAAGGGGGGGAAAAAGCAAACAACTATAGAAACCATATTTTTAAAAGAGAGAGAGGAGACTTGATCATACCTGAGTTTTTCTTAGGGGTGTAGGAAGAAATAATAATTCCTGCCTGTTTGGACAGAAGCAGCAAAAGCCAGCAGGAAATTAAAAGCCCCAGTTTATTCAAAATACCTGCATCAAATTAACCCCTCTTTGAGGCTATTTGTATGAAAAATTGAGCAAAATGTAGAACTTCTTTCATAATAATATTCATCTTTACCATTTTAGGCCACCAGAGAATAATCAAATCTACTTTTTTTCTGTAAAGTTCCTACCTTAATTTACCAGCCTAAAAGATCATCTGACCTTTGAGCTAATCCTCTAAAATAAAATATTTGTTTAAAAAATTCCTCCAGTGGCCTTCTGTAACATTCCATTCAATAATCAAACCAAAAGATCCACGGGGAGATGAAAATGTTGATGGCAGGATTATCGATCTGTCCGCCCAGGAGTCCAGTCTCATCACGTGCTTGTCTTTTTTAATTTCAGCATTCTGTCCCCACGGGAACCTCAGTTGAGAAGTTATACCAAGATTGGAGTTAAGAGGACAGTGGAAGGAGGGCAAACCCATCCAGGAACTTTTTCTAATATCAGTTGTTATAGGAGACGGATGAGAAAAACTCATCACATTTGTTTAAATTAAGTTTTAGCCTAAAATATTTTTGTTGATAGCCCAACCTTAACAAATCACAGTCACGTCCCTAAGCAAAAGACATCATCCAAAAAGAAGTTGGACCAGAACAGGAAAAAGCAGGATAAGGAAGAAACACTCATGTTTGGGGAAGAAATGAGACAGGTTAACAGAAAAGCTGGACTGAGCTGCAGTCCTATTCTAGTCTCCAGAGGGTGGACTGATATATGCTGGCCTGACCTCTGGGTCAACAACTAGTTTAACTCTACCTTGATCTGTAAGACTGGAAGCTGGTCCCTTGGTTCAAAGTGAGACCAAGACTTTGGCTTCATTTGAGTGAGCCTGCAGGCACTGTTAAGAGGTGCTTTAGCACAGATAAAGCAGGAAGAAACCACAATTTTGCACTTCATCCTCTATCCTCCAAAAAGATGTTCATCCCCAAAAGGGAACCCTGCCCACCCTGCAGAAAATGAATCTAGAAATATTGCTCAATAACCAACAATACAAAATAAAACAAAGGTAGAACAGAGAGGAGGAGCCAAAGGAAGAAAGTGAAAGTTTGAACATCTATGCTACAGAAAAATCTGTCCCCGTTCATCCACCCCAAAGAAATCTTCTTCCAGACAATATCTCTCCTTGTCATCACCCACTTCGTAAATCAAATGTGATTCTGTGTATAATACAACTGATATTATAAATGTACCAAGCTGCTTTCTGCTTACCTGCCACTACATTTAACTCATTCAGAACTGTTTTCTCCGAATCCCTCAGCTCTGCAACTTTCAATAAAAAAGAAGCAACACTTAAATTGTGTTCTGTGTGTGATTCCTAGGAAGAAAGTGACGAAGGAGACTATTTTACTTTTTAAAAACATTATTTAGAGCTATAGTACAGCAAACAATCAGAGCTAACTTGCTTGCCTAAAACCATAGGATTGGAAGTCTCAAACATCAGCATAGGCAACAGGATTAAGGCACTCTGCTACTTGGGCACAAACTGCATTATTCTAAAATATTTTATCCCTAATTGTTTTTTTTCTTCTGAATTTACAGTATTTATAGCATTCTATTTCCACTTCCGTTTCTATGGATCATAAAGACTATATAAATTTCACTGGAAAATTTTTAGTTCAAGATGCACACCGAGACTGAACTTAGGGTGGGGGAATGCAAACAGAAAGAAAGAAGCTAAACTTATGAGAATCTGAACACTCTAACTTTTTATTCAGTTTGTTTCAAAATAATAATATTAATCTAATAGTGAAATAGTTTGATAAAACAGCAATCAACATTTAAAGTATTTTATGTTTCAAAGTATGGCTCAAGGAACACCCATTGCTTAAATGCACTTAGACATAACAAGACAATATTTTTTTATTGGCATCATTGACACCTATGGACAGTAGCCTAGTAGATAGATTAAGGTTTAACCTTCCTTTTCTTTGGTGGCTGTTTAGAGACTTTAAAAGAACAGATAACTCATTTCAACAGGAATCTACTACTGATATTTACCTCTACATAATCTTTAGCTAAGACATGGAATGCCAAAAACCAGCTTTTGTTAGCCTGACCTCCTCCACCCCCTAACAACAAAAGTTATCCCCAAACCCATGTTTTTATTTTAGATGTATTGATCTTCTTGTGTAAGATGTGGCCTTTTAAATACCAAATGCAATCAATGGCCAACAACCTGAATCCTTCTGGAGAGTGAGAAGAAGCAGAACAGAGAAATTTCTTTAGATTGTTTGGTGACTTTGTACAAATTTTAAGAGGTCAGTAAATCCTGATGCTTGGAGCTAAATCTACTGGTAAATAATTAATTACATTTCTTAGACACTACAGTCTTTATCTTGGTAAATAGAGAAAACACAGCTTTGCCAAATATAGCATTCCATCTAAGTAATATCTTAAAGGCAATTATTTAAATATTACCACAAACAGGATTATATTTTGTTTAAATTAGACATTTAACTGAAGATAAATGCAAATGTCCATAGTTTAAAAAGGAAAAAAAATACAAATTAACTGACCTAGTCTTTTATCTGAGTTTATTAATACCATTTAAAATATTACAAATAAATCAATTACATTTCATGCATTTAAAATGCAAGTTCTAAAATGTTCCAGAGAAAGGCTTTTCATTTCAATGTGAAATATCCAAATTATTTCAACATTACAATGAGCAATTAGTTTGCAGAATCTGCAAACATTTAAATGTAGTGTCAGGAGTGTTTATTAACAGTTAACAATATTACCTTTAGGAAATACACAAAGGCCAAAATTAGTTGAGATTCACTTGGACAATTTATTTAACACATGGGTTTTGGCAGACCCAGTTATTATGAAATATAGGTGAACTCTCACTTTAACTATGCCTGAACTGCCAGCAAATGCAAATAAGTACATGCTCCATTAAATTAAGTGTCATCCCACATTTATCAAATATTGTCTTAGTTACAGTTTGATACCTATCTAAATTCATACTCGAGCAAAACTAGGCCCGGAAAGTGCGTTTGTGGCTCTGCACCTCCAGAAGTGAGTTCAATAAACCTGCAGCTCATCAGAACTGCAAGAATAACTCTTAATATTTTCTTGTGACAAAAAAAAAAAAAAAATCAAGTTTACTTCAATATATTTTCAAATATTTACTGGAAGTAATGTACAAGAAAAATACTATACAAAATCGTCTCCTGGACAACTGCACCTCGCACCCATACATTGGTGGAGTTATAGTTAATTGATACCTAATCTAGAACGATTCTCCAGTTGTACAAACCATTAGGTTCAGATATATCTTACAATTTTTTTTTTCTATTTTCCCTTTTGGCATTTAAACTACAGCCTCGTCTGAAATAAACGACAGCTTCTTCACTTCTTTATAAGTTTGAATCACACACACAAAAAAAGTTTAACCCTAAGAATCTTCAACGAATTGCAAAAATTTACAGAAATGGGTACTATACAAATTGACGGCTAGACTAGCAAAAAAAAAAAAAAAAAAGGAGATTATGCTCGGGAGTGGTGAAAACGAGGTAGAAAAGGACAAACACGGAGATAGTTAATCTGGTCTCACCGGAAAGGGGTATTTTTGCATAAGAAAAAGACACCTACCCTCACCCCCACCCCCAACCCCAACCCATAAGTTAAGTTAATGCGATCAAAATAACTTTGGGATCAATATTAGCAAAGTTTCGAGAGAAAGACTTGCTCACTGCTAAAGGAAAAGCTATCTAGAAGGGAAACCAAATGGAAGGATGCTGTTTTTCTTATTTTCTTTAGTTTTTTTTTTCTTTTTCATTAAAAAAAAAAAGTTATAAAGATAAAGGAAGGCTGCTGCAGCGATTCACCAAGACTGCCCTTAGCTGAAACTTGCTTCGGTTCCACCCCAGGGAACAAAGAAAAAGAGGCAGAGCTGACGTCGGAGAGCTAAACTAGGAAACTCTGGTCTCGGTGCCGCCAGATGGGCTCCCGACGGCTCAGCGCAGGACAGGCAGCGGCGCGCAGCTGCAGGGCGGGGCGCTCCGCAGCCTAGACGCCCAAGACTGAGGTTCTGGTACCAAGTCGCTAGCCCGGGGGGGGGGGGCGGGGGGAGGCCGTGGGTGGGCCTACTGCCTCGCCCTCCCCACGGCGCTGCTCAACCTTGCTCAGCCTAGTTGTTACCGCACGTGCGGAGGCCCCCGGTCTCCCAGGCACTGGATCGGTCCAGCTCTACCTCCAGTGGCCGCTTTCCTCTAAAAGATGTGCCCGTCAAAGCTGGGGATGACGGAGGGAGGACGAGGAGGAGAGGACCAAAATTAAAGGCCCGGCAAGGCGCTGGCTTGGGCTGTACTGGGCTCCGACAGTGTCACCCGGTGGAGAGAGACAGCCAGGGCCCAGGAGAGCAACGCGTGTTACTTACATGTCCACATTCCCTTTACAAAGTTGTCACAGAGGGAGTTAAAAGAGAGAGGGACACGGGCAGAAAGAGACAGAGAGAGTGAGCAGGGTGCAGTGTAGAGAGGCTGGAACTGAGGCCAGGACCCACAGGGCCCAAGCGGACCAAGGTGGGAGGGGGAAGGCGAGAGGGGCAGGGGCGGGGTGCGCGTCACTCCAGGCCGTTGCGGTGCCCAGGCTCGGGGGGCTGCAGCAGCTCCGGGGAGTGGCAAGGCGGGCTGCCCGCGGCGCTGTGCTCGCTGTCGGTGTCGCTGCCCTTCTTGCCGCCGCTGCCTGACCCCGCCGAGCCACCGCCGCCGCCGCTGTGCGTCTTCACGTGCTTGCTGAGGTGGTCGCTGCGCATGAAGCGCTTGTTGCAGACAGGGCAGGCGAAGCGCTTCTCGCCGGTGTGGGTCCGCAGGTGCCGCTGCAGCTCGTCGGAGCGCGTGAAGCGCTTGCCGCAGAAGAGCCAGTTGCACACGAAGGGCCGCTCGCCCGTGTGCCAGCGCAGGTGCGCCTTGAGGTGCGACGTCTTGCCGTACACCTTGCCGCAGCCCGGGATGTGGCAGCTGTGCAGGCCCTTGCGCCGCAGGCTCGCCCCGGCCGGACCCAGCCGCTCCGCCTCCTGGCAGTTGGGGCAGTCGCAGGTGGCGCGGCCGGAGTAGCGGCGGGCGGAAGAACGCGGGGAGCCCCCCAGCGGCGCAGACGGCCCCGCGCTCAGCATGGAGCCCCCAGCTCCGGCCAGCGGCGATGGGGCCGAGTCCGGGTAGGAGCCGGGCAGCACCGGCTTGAAGCCATCCATGAGGTGCTGCCCGGCGGGGCTGAGCAGGTGTGAAGAGGCGCCGCTGCTGAAGGCTGAGTGGCTCAGGCCTGAGTAATCCGAGTTGTAGCCTCCGAGCGGCGAGTGCAGCGAGGTTTGGAGCCCCCCGGCGGCGGGGTGCAGCGAGCCGGGCAGCGCCGCCGCGCCGTTCGGGTTCTGCACGTCGATCCAGCCCGCGCCCACGTCCCACCAGCTGGAGGCGCCGGCCGAGCCCACGTCGCCGGCGGCGCCCAGGCCGGGGTGCGAGGGCTTGAACCACGACTCGTATGGGTGCGCCATGCCCACGCGCGGGTAGATGCCCTGCAGCCCGTCCACAGAGGTGTGCACCTTGGAGATGAACACTGGCTGGTGGGAGCCGTCCTGCGAGTGCGCGGAGGAGCCGCCGCCGCCGCCGCCGCCCCCGCCGCCGCCGCCGCCCCCCGATACGCCAGGGGCCTGGAACACCGAGTAGTCGTTTGCGAAGGGAGAGCTCGAGGCGGCGGCGGCGGCTGCCGCGGCAGCGGCGGCAGCGCTGCTGGAGGTTAGGGAGAAGGCGCTAGAGCCCGGCGAGGCGGCGCAACTGAACGAGTCGGTCACCAGAGCCGCAGCCGCAGCCGCCGCCGCCGCGGCAGCCGCCGCGGCCGAGGACGAGCCGCCGTTCCTGGAGGGGCCCGACACGCCGAAGCTCGAGAGACTGGAGCCCACTACGTTGCAGCTGCCGGAGGAGGAGGACGAGGAACGTTTCCAGGGGTGGAAGCCTTTGCCGAAGGAAGATGAGCTGTCCGAGAGGGAGGAGGGAGACGGGCTGGGGCTGCCGATCTTATTACAGGTAGCAGCAAGCATGGCCAAAGGAGTCGATCCCAACCTCGGTTCTTCCTGAGAGAAGGAGGAGAGGAGACGGGGTGGGGGAGGGGAGGTGGGCAAAGGGCCAGTGGGGGAGGGAGGAAGGAAATGTGCATTAGTCCTCCGGTAGCCTCCAAAACGCCCCACTGCACCCCATTTCTCGCTGCGGCGCGGCGCCACCAACTCACCTGGCTCCCCCAACAGCCCCGGCGCCCGGCTGCTTTCTACTCTACGGGAGGGGACAAGTTTGGCTGCCGGCGTCTGATTCGGGAGCAAAGCGCCATGCTAAAGAAGAGTTTGACAAGTATTCTCAGCTAAAACAACACTCTTGCGCACACAAGGCCCCAGGCACTTCGAAACAAACAAGCAAGCAAAAAGTCCAGATTGGGGAGGAAGGAAGATTCCTTTGCGGAGAAGCCTGGGGAAAAACCATTGGATTGCTTTTAAGAGCGCTACCCCTGTAATCCACAGAAGAGCTTTGAAAATCCTGTTCCGGTCCCCACAAACCCATCCTGGGTTGTTTCTCCCAGGCCAAAAGACGTCAAACTATAGGGCTGGCTCGCTCTTCCTGATTTTCTTTAAAAAAAAAAAAGTCTACAATAGTAAAAAAGAGAAAGAGAGACGGGTTCAACGTACCTGCAAGACAAGGCGGGCTGCGGAATTTTCTAAGGGGAAGAGGGAAAATCTGCAGTTTGCCCAGGAGGAAAAACTTGCTCTCTTTACCCTCGAAATCGTCGCACGTAAAATGGGCTGGGCGCACGTCTCCCGGGCGGGGAGAGGCCGGGCGCTGCGAGGTGGCTTGTCTAAATGCCCTTCGAACCTTTTCCTGCTCTGAAAAAAGTGACTCTGCCCCCCCTCTCCCCCTCTTTCTTTTCTCCAAACTCACTTGTATTTAAAGGGGGAAAAAAAAGCTCTCAATAGAGACTGATAGCCCGTGGCCTGGCCGGGGCGACTTTAACCCCCTCCGATCGGCAATAAAAGGAAACTAATTAAACCAGCAAGAGAAAATCCTGAGACTCACCCCTAGAAGTGAAGTTGCCATCACACAAAAGTGCCCTCCTCCTCTCAGAGGATCTTTTTTATATTGATAAATCAGAGGCAGTGTTTTTTTTAGAGGTGTGCAATACAATGATCAGTTCCGCCCATTCCACCACAATTGTAGCTCCCTCTCCGGCTTTGAAGTGCCGCGGAGGCGCGGCCAGCCAATCTGCGGCCTCGCCGGGCCGCGCCGCGCGCGCGCCGTGAGGTCATCGGCGCCGCCGCCGGCCGCCTCAGGGGGGTGTGGGGGGGTGGTGTTTGGAGCGGGAGCGGCGCGGGTTACTGTGTGTGTGTTGCAAAGCGGTTGTGTGTGTGTATAACAGTGTAACTGTGTACAAGTGTGACCAAGCTGAGAAGAAGACACTGCAGACTGAGGGATGGGATGGGGGGAGGTTGGGGGCAAGAGTATAGCAGTGTAACAGTGACGGGGGGAGGGGAGGGACAGTGCAGAGAGGGAGAGGGGGTTGTGAGTGACAGTTTAGCTGCATGTGTGACAAAGGGGGGTAAGAGGGACGGACCAGTAAAGTGTTGAGGGGAAGGGTGTGAGTGTAGTGTAACTGTGAGTGACAAACCTCGGGAGAGAAGAGGGACAGTGCAGTAAAGTGTGCGTGGACGGGGGAGGTGGTGTCTCAGTGTGTTTGGTGTTGTGGGAGAGGAAGGAGTGTGAATATGAGTGTGTGAAAAGAGGGGGAGGGTGGATGAGTGTGTGTCCGCTTGATGTGGGAGAGACGAAGGCTGTGTGAATGTTTGTGTGAGAGAGAAGGGGGGAATCGTGTGTGCTTGTGTGTGTCTGTGCCACAGAACTGGGGGTGGAGAACAGGAACAGTGCAGTGAAGTGCACATACGTAAAAGAGAGACATGGTGATTTGAAGAGTGAAACTGCGAAGTTGAGTGAGGCTGAATAAATAAATATTCACAAACGCTATCACTGTCGCCAGCTTCCTCTGGTTTCCTGTAGCTCAAATCTTGAGTGATTTTTTCCCCCCTTAATTTCATGGATACTATCACTACATTTTAAAAGAAAATCGTATTAATACCTTCCTCTCCTTTCCTGGCTCTACAGCCGAAGGGTAGAAATTTAGGGAGGCTGAGGGGTATTTTTTTAAGAGAGTTAGGGCTTGTGTGCGCCTGCGTCAAAGAGTTGTTACTTTGCTGCGGTAGCTTTTTGTTTTTTCTTCTGAGGTGGGATTCGGCTTTGGAAGTGCAAGTCTCACTCTAGGGGAGAGGGTGTGTTTGTCCCATGGCGATGAGTAAATTTCAATACAAAAGGATTAGATAGAGAAGGGGGTGGGAGAGTATTGTTTTTTCTGGGGGTGAGAAATTGAGCGTTTTATGGTATTTAGGAGTTTTCGCAGGAAATCCCGTCGCCTCTTTCTGAGAAAAAAAATCAGGATTTTGACTGAAATCTTTGAGTTTTATTTATCTGAGAATAGAAACAAGCTGTTGACAAATCGTGGACCACATGTATGGAGGCGTCTGTGTCTAATGGCGTTTGGGCCGGATATCTATGAGTGTGTATGCATGTCAATAGACAGTTCAAATTTGGTGGGTTTTAGAACTTGCTTGCCATTTGTGTTATTAGTTGCCTTCAGAAATGTAATTACAATTTCACTGCCACCACAAGGGAACATCATAAACTACAGAAAGCACCATACCAGTGTAACAAAAAGTCCACAGCCCTTGGAGCCCTATTGAATATTCATATGTTTAAAAAAAGTAATTCACATTTTGAAGCAGTTGCAAATGCTCCCAGAAATCTAATTTTAAGTCGGAGTTGATTAAAATGATACTAGCTGAGAGAAGTGTTTTGTTTTGACTGGAGAAACATGTTAATTTTATTATTGTTTTTGAACCTTCCTCAAGTATGTCACAGCTTCTGGAGATGTCAAAAAAAAAAAAAAATCCTCCTGGGGTTTACTGAACTCCAAAGTCAGGTTGTAGCATTTGTTTCATGGAGCAGAGTTGAGGCTGATGTTTGTGGTATGAGAGTGTGTTTCTGACCCCTTTTTAACAGTGTTGGGATATTGACTGTATATCATATATATCTATGATTAAGGGGGTAAGGTACACTCTTATACTTTGAAGTAAGTGTGAAGTAAATTAATGAACTGCTTTCTTTCTCTGAAGGCTGACGCTTACCATAAATGTCGTGTTTCTCCCTGCAAGCCACTCTGAATGATTTTAGCGTGTTGAGAAGGCGTGACAGGCCAGCCCAGAAGGAGGAAGGGGTGGGGGAAAGGAGGGAACTCTGTTTAACAAATAAAAGAGAATTAACTTCATTGCTTTGGTCTCCTTCTATAATGATATTCATTTTAAGAACCTAATATACAGTTGTTCAAATTTGGGGTTTAATTCTAATCAATACCATCATCCTCAAAGGTGGAGAAAAAAAGGTTTGAGGGAAGACTCTCTTCTATGAATAGTTATTTATTTTATCTTTTTATCCTCCTATCTCTGGTAGGAAGTGTGGCAGGACTATTGAAAAGTTAAATACTGATTCTGAGAGTAAACAGAGGCATTAACCACTGTTTCCTTAAAAATGCTAGGAATTAGAAAAACAGCATCATGTGATTACAATTTTGAGTATCTACCTCTAAGATTTCATTTATATAAATTCACTTTAGAATCATGTAATTCTGCCTATAACAATGGATCACAGTGTTGGTATGGATTTAATGAACACACTGGATTTCTCAGTTTGCGTAAGGTTGGCTCGCAGCAGATTTTCACAAAGGTTTGCACGTGCATCTTTCTTCATTATGGAAAAATATATTTATGTTTTCATGTATATGTGTATTCCATTTTTTCCCATTTTTAAGTTAGGTGTTTATTTTATAGTAGTAGTGTCAAAGGTTTTTTCTCATCCTACCCCCCCCACCCCAAAAGAAGTGGTTAGTGTTTGTCATAAGGCATAAGACAGCAGAATTTAAAAGGAAAGACAAAGAGAATTATATAATTGACCAAAAATTAAAACAACAATAATCTTGCTTCTGGTTTCAGTGAAACTGGTCTTAATAGCAGCTCTTTCTCCACTTTGCAGAAGTGACTCTATTATTTTTGAATCGCCCACAGGAGGGAACATCTGTAATCCATTGTAGATAGAGCCTGTCCAGCAAAGCATTTCATGGCACATCCAGTTCAGTTTACGTTGGTGATATTGATCACTGCTCTTGAGTATTATACCATAATAATATGGAGGTTTGGAAGGGGAAGAAAGACAGGAAGTGCAGCCTTTCTAACATTAATTAAAAGTTTCCCCAC
Source organism: Orcinus orca (assembly GCF_937001465.1). NCBI lineage: Eukaryota > Metazoa > Chordata > Mammalia > Artiodactyla > Delphinidae > Orcinus > Orcinus orca. Next base: position 72,918,493 of record NC_064567.1, read on the forward strand.
CCCATATGAAGTTTAAGTGCTGGCAGGGAGAGGGGTAGATGGATATTCTGCTGTTTCTTGCAAACCTGTGAGATCCACTTTCAATAAAGCTAAAATCTATTAGCATTCTGTATGCATCTGCAGCATAAATTTCATTTGAATTTCAAATTTAATAAACCAGGAGGTTTTTAATCATCCCTGGTTTTATTTGTTTGATATTAACATGCTTATTGACCGGGTCTGGTGACCAGTTTGATCATTACAGGACAGCAAAAAGTTAATTAAAACGACCACAGCCCCTTAATCATATCATCTGTCTCATCCATGTCGCTCTCTTTATTACCGGTGATGATGGATAGTCTCCCAGATTAATTTCTCTGTTTCTTCGATTTGGACAACAGCTTTTGGGACCTAATTTACATCCTGGGGACAACTTGCTCAAGTATATATAACACCTTGCAGCTACAATATACATCAACATCTCCTTAGATGGAGTGGAGAAGGGGAGCTTTTTTGCAGCCGGGTTTGAAGACTAATCAATGCTGCAATCTGGAGCTCTTACGCTTTCACAACCAAAGAAATGGAAAGTCCAAAAAAAATTAGAGGCCTCGATCCCTGCTTTTCCTTTTCGGGGAGTGGGGAATGAAATATGCCTCTGCTGTTTGGTTAAATAGATTAAAATGTGTAGATAGAACGACAAGTAAATAAAACCATTTGTAACCATTAAGTACAAGTGGGGATTTATAGTTGAAAACATCAAAGTTATCCAGGCTTTCAAGTGTCCGGCCACACATCTACACCAAATAAGGTTTTGAACGTATTAAGTGTGGTCTGGTAAATACACAGCGCTGAAAAAGCCTAATAGAAAAAAAAAAAAAAGTACACATGAACTATATAGGCGCCTGTCTCTGCTGGGTACGTTTAAACCGGGCTCTTCGCATTTGGCTTTCCTGAGCGTTGGCAGGGACGCGCAAGCTCTGGAAGCTGACCGGCCAGTGCCCGCTGAAGACCCAGGTGCCCTGGTGGGTGCCTCTCCCCAAATAGGGAGACAGCCCCCAATCCCTGGCCACTGTGCGGGGACCTCGTGCGCGGACTCGTTGGCTATTAAATAAAGCCTGAAGTAGGGTGGGGAGAGAGCCGAGCGCCGCCGGCGGCTGCGGGGAGGAGCGGTCTGGGCCAGGTTGGGGGTGTCTCCTGGCCCGGAGCTCTCTAGTCAAAGTTTCTTTCCTGCTGAAAAGAAAATCTGGCCAGGCATGGACCTGTGGATTCCTGAGGAGTGCCCTTTTGCTGTCCATTCCTGCTTTCGGGCAGCTTTACTAGGAAGTTGCCTAACATTTCCTGGGAAGGGAGGTAATAAAAGCCCCTCGCTGGTGGCAGATTGTTGAGCTGTAGGTGGGAAGGGATCAGTCAGCCAGAGCCCAGAGAGGGCTGTATTTTCCTGATTGGAAAATGGGAACTTCCATACTGAACAATAGCCCCTATTAGTGAGGCTATTCGGTTTCAAACTATCCGGCCACGTTTACAGCCGAGTCCTTACTTTCCTGGTACTGCTTAATTGGATGCATTTGTTGACCACAGCGAAGCAGTAGTGACTCTTGATCTACTTGCATAGGATCTCCGGCTGGATGCAAAGCCTTGCCTTGGTGACTCTTTTTAAATAAATAGGACTGCTTGAGAAAGCACATTATTTCTTAATTGACTCGATCCCCCCCCACCATCACACTGCTTAATATTTATTCTTTTTCTCTGACGCTTCGAAACATTCAAAAGTTAGGGACGTTTTAATTGAAAGAGACTCATCTAACTTAGGATATTACATCCTTTGATTCCCTTTAGCTAGGGCATTCAAACTGCCTATATTCAGAAAGACAAGGGAGAGTTTTCCAGTATATCAATCATATGAATGTATTGGTAAATTCATAGATAGGAAAAATATGAAGATATTTAGCCAAATTGGTATTTCTTCCTATAGTAAAGGAAGAAAAATCATAATTCCTTATTTGTTGTATGCATGCATAATGTTCATATCGTCATAGTATGTTGATATGATCGTGTGCTAGGTCTACAGGCAGACGTGTACTCTATGGTATATGTCGTATTCATCTCCCTGACAGCCCACAGATGAAATTGATAATTAATTCTACAGCACTTCATATTTCTCTTTCATCACGTAAATGAAGGAAACACATGTAGGGAAAAGAGAGTTTGCTCATTTGGGGGTGGTGTGTGTGTGTGTGTGTGTGTGTATTCTTGTTGTGCAAGGCAGGAGAGAGAAAGAGAGAGGCTTAGACATTCAGACAAGTTTGTCCCTGATTTTTTCCTAGAGTGGATTTGTTTCGGCTGTTTTCTCTTTTGGTATTATATATCACTTTCTCACAGCTAACACGCAGACTTAAAAACTACTAAATTATTATCCTCAACAATATTGATTTCTTTTCATTCTGTTCTATTACTAGAGGAGGTAATGCTCCCAGATTACCCCGTCGTCTCCACCAGACGGGTGACAATTGCAATCGCAGTTTCGGGAAGATAAATGTTACTCTGGGAATTGTGTTTAATTACAAATAATCTAGGAGCTGCACCGGGTCTCTAGGTTTAACTGCACATGTGTTCACATCATTGTACAAGGTTTACAAATGGGTGATATTTGTGAAAGGGGATACATTTCGCTTTTCTAAAATCAGGGGACAAACTAGGATGCCCCCACTTGGGGTTTGTCTCAGAGATAACACAGACCAAAAAACACCAATAACAAAAAGTTGGGGCCTCAGAGTACTTGAAAGCGTAAGAAAATTTTTTTCCATTGACGTTTACCTTCAGATCAATTTTATGAAAATGAAAACCTGAAAATAAACCAGTCTTTGTTGAGTTCTTAAAATCTCTTAATGTAAAACCATTTTTGTAGAGAGCATTTCTAAACTCACAGATTCAATTTTCTTTTCTTTCTTTCTTTCTTTTTTTTCCTCGCAGCCCTGTAGATTTTCACTGAAATAGCCCAATGGTTATTTTTTACAGTTCCTCTTGTAACTCAGCTGCTACCTTTGTGTGTCTGATTCTTTGCTTCTACGGCAGCTCAATTAGTGTTGTTTGTGTGTGTGCTCGCTTTTTTTTTCTAATAGTCTTATTAACAAAAAAAAAAAAAAAGGTGGCGAACAGGTTATTCTCTTAACCTGACCTGGCTGTAAGAGTAAGATGAGCAGCACTGAACAGATGTCCCCATTTAAGCCGTTCTTTTCCCACATGCCTGCTGGATATTGCAGGCGCGCAGGAAGCTCGCTTCAAACCTGGCCCATTTCAGGCCATAATGGCCACGTTATTTCGGCCCAGTGAACACGAACAAAATCGCGTGCTTTAGAATCATTCGACTCTGAGTCCAGGAAAAGCAGGGGGTGTGGTGGCAGTGGGGGTGGCTAGGGAGGGGTGTGTATGAGGGGGAGCTGGGGTGGGGAGCCGATTTCATCTCGGATCGCAGGAACAGAACTTGCTCAAAAGAATTTTTCCCCAGCAAATATGGTATAATTTACAGCGCAACTTAATAATCCGAGGGGCAATGCAAAAGCCCTTTGCGTTGTAAACCGCTTCTAATTACCTGCCAGAGCAATTAGCTGACTATCACGAAGAAATTAGATCGCTCAATGTAGCATAAATAATGCGAATAATTTTGTAAGAAGAATGGAAAGCGAGACCTGGTGTTTCTTTATAAGGAAATAACACCTCGTACTGTACGAGCCCTCCATGAACACATATTAATGTCCAGGCATGCATGGCAATGAGTCCGAGCAGGAGCCCTCTGGCTGCGGTTCAGCACTTTTTCCGTTTACGTATGCGGGGTGAAAGTCGGCTTCCAGGCGTTCGATCTCCAGTCTTCCAGCTCACAGTAATTAACACATAGCGACTTCAATGGGAAAACCTGTTTTCCAGATGATTTTTACAATGCAGCTTTATGTCTCATTTGGCAGTTTAAATAGCTGGAGTTGTTTTCTGGCTTCATCTCTACTATCATCTGTTGAGCATATTTTGCTTAGTATATTGAATCCCACCCAAAACTTGGGTACAGGCTTTCTCTAACTTTTTTTTTTTTTTTTGAAGAAGTGGGGATATCAGAAGTCACTCTGAGGACACTAGGGCAAAGAATGCTTGTGGGGATGTGAAAGATATCTGCTTTTCTGAATGAGGTTGTACAGTATATTGGAATATTTTTTGTGTGCCTCACTTTAACTTTTTATTTAAAAATCTACCTCAGTCATTTTATATATGTAACTCATTTCTCTTGACTGAGTGATTCCTATAGGGGGATTCATATGGTGAGTTCACACATTTCTAAAAGATTTTTGAAGAGTAAACAGAAAACCCAATTTTGGAGGAAAGCTGACCGTGCATTTAGGTGTCTGATAACACCATCAAGCTCTTTGGAATTTACTGGGTTTGTAAGTCACAAAGGAGAAAACAGATTCAAAGATGTTTGGAAATCGAATATGTGCGCCAACACCTACACACACACACACACACACACACACACACACACACACACACACAAGCTGTTGCTCACAGCTCTACGCGTTCCAGTGCCGTCAAAGTGAAGGGAGTCAAGGGTCCCTCTTTCCCTTGTGAAAGAGATGGGTTATACGTTTGGGTCAAGTTGAATCGGCCTGCAGAGCTTCCATGGTAATCGAACTGGACGTCTGCATTGGTCACTGCAAAGGGTGTCTTGTGAACCCTGGAGTAGCTTGGTCCCGCACAGCCGTCGGGGTGAGTCCCGCCCCCGCAGACCCTAGTGGATTGGGGTTAGCGCCGCCACACCCCCATACCCCGCTCCTCCCTACGCATCGCCCAGGTCATGTGTGAGCATCTTTCATGCCTGTTTTCAGTGAATTTTTGCAGGACTTCCCAGTGGTCTTGGCCCAAACAGCCTCACATGCCCAGTGTCCTCCTTCTGAGAAAACAGAGACGGTTTGGCTTGTGACTGGAGAGTTCTAGATGGAAACGGAAGGAACCTCAGTGATTAATTTCGTCAACGCAGCCTACAAATTGGGTTACTGCTGCTTACGGCATCACGTCTATGCAGTCCTCCTCCCTCTTCAGACAGGCGCTAGCCACCTCAGGCTCATTTCCAGGAGCTCAGGGCTGCAGGGTTAGCGGGAAGGATGGATACAAGCCTACAGAGAGGGGGACCCACTTAGCAGATACCGCCCCCACTCTAGAAGGTGTTGGAAATAAAATATCTACAGCAATTCTAGGAAATTCGTGACATGATGCGCTAAACACTTGAGTTCAAGGGCGTCTACCTTACCCGCGCGGTCCCCCTTCCAAATCCAGACAGAAACGCCCATCTCGACTAAAGGAGGTGGCACGTTTTCATTGAAGGCTTGACAAGTAACGACTTCTGTACTCAGCAGAGGTTACTTTTCAAGAGGAAATAAAACCTTGATTCTTGCTTATGGATTCTGGAAAAGTAATAGTTTGCTCAGATACTGAGAACGCAATTTTCCACAATCGCCTCACCGGAACGTAACCGACTCACGGAATTGCATTTTGCAGCTTGGTTTCTCCCTAACACTTAGCACCACCCCTCCCCCAACGTCGCTGTGAAGATTCTCTCTCTTAAATAACAAGGACCCTGCTGGCCACCAAGGAAGGCTGCTGCCCCATTTTAATTCAAAACAAGACCAGGACTGCAGGGTTTAGAGAGTGGGAGAGTGAGGTTCCAACTTTTTCCTCTTGAAATGTCTGCACTTAACCCGCAATAGGCAATATAGTCCTTTTTTCCTTCCCCGTTGTCTTTATTTAAAGGTTTCTTTCTCAAATTTTTTGCAGTTTCTTAAGGTGAGATAAATAAGCTGAACTAATTATTGTCATGTCTGTAATTGCTCTAAAAACATTTTCCAAAGGGGCCTCATAAGGCAAACACATAGCTCTTTGATCAACACTGAAGAAAGCAAACACTGGAAGGACCAAAGCCCACTACTTTGGAGTCTACACTCTACATTTACAGCCCTGAAGTGGAATGGCCATTACCTTCAAAAGGGCAGCTATTAACGGCAGAACGTTCTCATTTTTCTGTAGGTGATACTTCAAGTAGTTTTTTCAAGATGACACCTATCCTAACAGAGGCATAACCCCCGCCTCACCTCAGCCTCACCACCGTGAAGCTGGAAAAAACAGTTGCTGCAAATTGAAACGATTTGACTAGTACTGTCCAAGGTCAGTTTATTTGAAGCTTTCTGTATAAAAATGTTGGAAGAACTAAGGAATCCACTTCAAAACTTTTTCTGCTCTGGTTCAAGAAGCTTCAGAGAACAAAAGGAAAACAAAACTGATTTCTGCAATTCTGGCATACTTATCAATTGGAACTCTTGTAGCAAACTAATAAAAGCCAAAGTCAAAGCAAAAGAAGCATTGTTTGTTGTTGCTAAAAGACACCCGCACTATCGATTTTATTGACTGACCGGTATTATGGCATTAAAAAGAGTGTTTTGCTCAATTTCAGTGTTTCAACAGATTTTAGCAGATTGAACTGAAAATAGGCCAATTGATATACGTAAAGTTTCAAAATAAACCTTAGACAGATATGCACAACTTGTTTTATTAGGCGATTTGCTGTTGATTGACCAGCTGAGTATTGACCAAAACTGTTCTTTCTCGTAAGCTTCGGTGATTCGAATTTCCTTCCCCTTAGGTACCTAAGATTTAAGAACAGAAATTCCAGAACGGTCAGAAATAAGTAGGAAAATTGTAGGTTTAGAAATCTGCGGGAGGAAATTAAAGTCAACTTTAATTGTTGACTTTAAAAAGGCCTGATCTGTGCAAGTTCATAACTCAGCTGGAGGGGAGAACCTCGCGGATATCACGTAATGCGTCGCCAGCCACCACGCTTTGCGCAGGGGCAAGACTCGCGGAGACCGCCGTAGCCACAGGAAGCCGCGAAGATCCCTGCGTTCCCGCGATTAATTGTCCGGGCAACCGCAGAGGTGCTCCCGCTCTCGGCTTGCACGTATCCCCGGGGTGTTTTGCCCTCCAGAGGGTACTTTTGGTTTCATGTCCCTTCTCTGTGCTGTGGCCATCTAAGAGTTCGGGAGACAGGCAAGGAAAAACCCAAGACTGTAGCCGAGGGGTGGGGTAGGGGGATTAGAAGGAAGAAGAGACGCTCCCCCTCACATCCGCCTGCAAAGGTGGCAACCGCCCAGCGTTTTTCCGCAGCTGAAGCTCCCCAAGAAGTCAGCTTAGTATCCCGTCCTTGGGGACTCTAGGATAAAAGGTGAGTAGTGGACAACTTTCCCCACCCGTCGCAGTGGGGAAGAAATGAGCGACGGTTGTCTGGGAGGCGGTCAGGAAGACCTTGCAAACGAGGGGTCGTCGGCCTTCCCGGCAGTCTTCCGGAGCCTGGAGCCGGAATCTCTGACAGACCGGCACCCAGCAGTCACAGAATCTGCACTCCCCCTTCTTTTCTCCCCTCGCCCCCGCCCCCACCGCGTTTGCCGGCCGTCTCGGGACCCGCGCGCCAGCCACTGCCGGCCTAGCGCGCAGGCCCGCGCCGCTTCGCACCTTCTGGCCCCGGGCGCAGGCCGCCCGCCGGGGGGCACACGCGTCCCTGCCCGCCCGCGCGGTCCGGGCTGCGGCGGCAGCCGGAGCGGGAGGCGGAGGCGCGGGCGCAGGGCTCCGCCGCGGCCCGGCCCAGCCCAGCCCCGCCCCGCCCCACCCTCCGGCCCTCCCCTCCGCTTAGCCGCGCTCTCCCGCCGAGCGCCGCCGCCGGCTCCGCGCTCGGCCCGGCTCGGACGCCGCCGGCCTCCGCGGCTTCCCGGCCTGGAAGGCTGTGTCGGCTCCCGCCAAGGGGGAGGCACCATCCCGCCCCGCGGCGGTCATTTCGCGGGGACTCCCGGGCCGTCCACAGAAGCCTCTTTCCGCGGGCCGGACGGGACGGGAGTCGGGTGTGAGGCGGCGGCTCCTTACCCTGGCACTCGGCCGCCCGCCCCGCTCCTCCTCTTTCCCTCCCCGGTCCCTCCTCCTCTCCCACCCCCCGAGGGTTCGCACACCCCGCGGGCGGGAAGGTGCCGCCCTCGGGGCGGACAAAGGGGCAGGCCGGGCGGAAGGGGGTTGCGGCCGGCACGCGCGGCCGCGGGAGGGGCCCGCCGCGCCCTGGCCGTCGACCTGACTCCTGCTGGGCGGCCGGCGCGGCCTAGGGGCGGAGAGAGGTGGGCGGTGAGGCCGGGGCGGGGTGCCCACCCCCCGCCGCTGGGGCCGCAGGGGTGCGGGAGGGGGTCGCGGACAGGCCAGGGGGCCTGGGACCCATCCCACCCGGGCGGTGGTTGAACCTCCTGCTCCCCTCGTCTCCCCCTCCAGGTTTTGACCCGACTGGATGTAAAAGCTCCTTTGGAAAATTTATATTCTCGTTTCTCTGTCAGCGATAATACATCAGAATCACCCAAAGGGCTAGTTAAACGCAGATTGCTGGGCCCCATCGCCAGAGCTTCTGCTTAAGTAGGTCTGGGGTGGGGACGGCTAATTTGCATTTCCAAGTAGTTCCCACGTGATGCTGAGCTGCAGATTCGGGTACCGCACTTGAGAATCACTGCTACACCATTCCTTCCTCACCACTTTTCCCGTAGAAGTGGGGAGAGGATCTTCCACAGGGATTCCCAAATGCACTGCTTGTGTTCTCACTGCCAAGGCAGTCTTACCTCCTGAAGGTAAGCTGTATATCGAGTATGAATGGGATTTTCTTGCCAGAAGCTCTAAATTCGAGACTGACCAAATGCTGCAGTGTAATCCTAGCGCCAGTGGTGCTTGAGAAAGTCAGGCTGCATAGATGTGAACGCCATAGTTCAGCTGGTCATTTCCCCACACTGAAAGCCTGAACCAGAGAGATGGGTCCTGCCTCTCCAGCACAAATTCAAAAGGGAATCAAGTAATTCCCTTTTGGTATAAAGACAATCTCCTGTCTGCTTTTCTTTCTAAATTTTTGATTTTTTTCCGTCCTATATTCTCCATATTTTTGTTTTATATTTTACTGAGGGACCTGAAAGTGTTAAAACAGGGCACAAGAACTAGGTAAGCAGAAAAGATATTGGAAAGAAACTTTTTTAAAAAGCCACATTACTGTTGAAAATTTCTCTGTTGTTTTTTAAAAGCATATCTATGTATTTAAAGGGAACATAATTAATCTTATCATTTTAAATGCACCCCCTGCACTCTCAAATCTGATTCCGCCAAAAAATTTATTTGAAAATCTAGTGTGAAATGTATTTTGACATTCCAATCCAGTGAGCGTTAGTTGAGGAAAACTCCCGAAAAAGAGACATGCTAAAGTTTTCTTATCCCCAGTGGGCGGTGTTAATCATCTGGTTTGAGCCTTGTAGGTTTCATTGTCAAATACTTGGGTTCTCTCAAAGGGAAGAAAGTTGGGGACTTGCATTCACTGTTTTTAAAGAGGAGATTAAACACAAAATCGATTTAATGGAGCATCTGTAATCTTAAATACAAGAAGTCAAGAGCTAAAGCTATAATAGAAAGGTTAGCTTTCCTCCATTGTTCACACACTCTAACTCATATTTTTGGAACTTAATTATCAATGAAAGCCACTACATCAGTGCAATACAGTATAGGCAAATTACAAGAACCTTTTACTTCTCCCAACTGGGTTTAAATTGCAAATCTTAACAGTGAACAGTGTGCTTTTCGCACTGAATATTCAATACAGTGAAATGTGTTTTAAGTGAACCACCCAAGGGCCCAGGAACATTTGCTTAATAATGATACTTTGCAATTCTATAGGGCCTTTCAGGCAAAGATCTCAAGTGGAATGCTCTTTAACTATACCCTGCATGGGAAACCTTGGGAATATTTTAAAGTGCTCACTTAAGGTCTATTGGAAAGAATCTTTAGTATAGATTGCACAGTATGGTTTTAAGAAATGAGGTACTGCCGAATGTTCGATCTCAGGGTATCATATTCGTGGGGGTTTGATGGGTACTGAATATTTATTAGTTATTTAATGTGAAGCTTAAAGTGTATATTTCCCCAAACTTTTTATTTTGAAAAATTTCAGACCTACAGAAAAGTTGAAATAATAGTACGATGAAACATTTCAGTGAACACCCATATTCCTTTCATCTAGGTTAACATTGTTAACATTTTGTGACAATTGCTTAGGTTCTCTCCCTCTCTCTCTCCCTTTAGATAGATAGAGAGATAGATAGATAGATAGATAGGTGTCAACATACTGTATCTAAATAGGTAGATATGGAATAAAATTGTTTTCTTGTTTGTATATTCATGTACATGCACATAGTTCTGTCTCTACCCATTTAAATTATGAACATCATTGCACTTCACTCTTAAATGCTTCAGCACACTTCTGGTAAAGGACATTCTTTTGTCTACCTATAATGCCTATATAGAATATATTCTTATTGTTGATTTTTAAAAAGCTTTCTATTGACTTTATTTTTGAGTTCAGAATGTCCATAAATTTTATCAGTGTTGTCTGTGAACTTAGGAAATGAGATTTAAGCCAATGCTGGCATAAACAATCTAAAATACTATTGTATTACCTAGGTGTCTTGGGAATTTAAGAACCTGATTAAAGAATTATTATAGAAACAATATATACTAAGTATTTTGAAATCAGATTTCAAAAACAATTCAAGAAACAGAAGACCTTTTTGACATGCTATGGAACACGAGACGAACATTTATATTCCAATCCAAGCCCCTCTCCCCCGCAAATTTAATCTGCTTTTACCTTAATTAATGTTTGATCTAAATTTGCAGAATAATTGTCTTAATTATCCACTTCATTTTGCTAGCTAGTGTAGACTTGACCAAACTGAAAATAGCATTGGCAGTTATGTACTTTGAGAAGTGTATGCAGACAATTTACATAATTTAGCCAAAATGGCCAATTAATTGGTGTAATTATGAATGTCTAGACTTGGCCTTTATGGGTAAGCAGAAGAAGTAAACCCACTCCTCTTTCCAATGGTTGCCCTCCCCTAGCTTTAAAGATCCATATTTTTCTTGTATTGAATATTTTTACATTCCTAATTTAAAATATTCTTATATCTTTTATAATATAGGCATGTTAATTAAAAGTAATTATCCAAAGGCTATCAAGTACATCTTCTTGCCTCTTACAAGTGCTTGAATTATGGTATAACTTAATGTGTGATTTATCCCACTTTTGGAAATGTATATAATTACATATTTACCTCTGTAGTGTTAGTGCCTTATACTTAATATTCACTCATTAGCATCATTCTCTCTTCTATGGAAAGTCAACTTCTAACTGCGTGGACCTTAAAGCCATCTTACAAATAAATGTTGATGAATTTTTGCAGTTTTTCAGATGTGAAATTCATACAGCTTTATGTAAGAATTAGCGGGAACTTTAAATTTTATACATACCATTACCTCCTTGGGTTAGAATCACTGTTACTTTAACTATTTAAATGTAATTTAATGTTTTCTTTTATGTAAAAGCTCACATTTTTAAACATGTCTCTCTACTATATTTCAATAAAGTCTTTATCTTCTAAAGCTATTTGTCAAGGCAAAGCAAAAGTGCTGATGGTTGTGTTAATCCTATTAAGCCAAGAACTGCAGAATGAATAATTTTAATCAGAATTTAAGCTTCAGAAATGTACGACCTAAATTATAAAACATGTTTTTTGACAACTAGTAATGGTTATTGTCTCTGTCCCTGGGAAATTTCTTAGTACTAGTTAACGTAAAGAAATTGAGAATAAAAGTACTTTTACAATTGATATACTTGTCCATACATTGGAGAAGCTATACGTATAATGAATACTGACTTATAAATTGGGAAAACTGGTTTCTATTTCCAGTTTCCCCACTGATTCTCTGTATTAGGTTAGATGACATATCACTTAACCTGCTTGAGCCTCAGGTTTTTCATTTCTAAAATAGGGCTATTACTTGCCCTGCCAACTCCACAAGATGGCTCTGAGGCTCCAATGAGATAAGGTATCTGAAATAGCCCTTTTTACGGAGCACCTACTGTAGGGAAAAAAATCCCCCAAAACAAAAACAATAATCAATAGACACCTGATTTCAAGATATTTACAGTCACTGAGTAGGAGAGGAAAAGTGCAGGAAGTCACCAGCACAACATATGGTAGAGAATTGAATATGTGTTTAATGAGTTGTACAAATCATTACTTTGGGTCAGTAGGGAGTTTCAAGAAGACAAAACCTAAGGGTCTTTGGTGGATTATAAGAAGATACATGTAACAGATGTGGAACATTCTGAAGATTAAAATTTTCATTTTTCAGATTTTTTTTGGGTAAACCTAAGACACATCTAGAGCTGCCCTTATTATTTGACACATGTGATAAAGCTATAGATGGAGCTGTAGCATATAATATATACATATGTGTATATATATACACACACATATAATTAAAAGGTAATAATGAGTTAGGGAAAAACTAATTGTTGGTGTTTTGCTTGGATTATCGGGTAAAATGGTGTTCTGAGACTTAATCTGTAAATACTACCTTGTACCAGTATCTTGTATACATAAAAAAGACAGCTGGCTTAAATTTTTTTTTTCATTGAAGTAAATGGGGCTCCGAGACTGTCATTCTGTTTTGTTTGTCAGGGGTGAGGTCCTGCCCACTTTGGGACACTGCTCTACATCTGTCATTCCATTCACCAGTGAGTCTCAAAGTCAGGACACTACAGCTGTCCTGTTCTTTTCAACCTTTTCTGTGATGGAAGAGATGAGATGACTGGCTGGCTGGTCAAGGGTTTATCGCATATTCAGTACTTCTGTACAAGTACTATCCTGTAATTGTATTGTTCTCCCCTTTATTTGTAGAGCAGAACTTTTCAGTCTAAAAGGTCATTGGAATGTTTATTTTACTATGTGTCCCTATTTAATTATTTTGCTTTGAGTTGTGTTTGTTAATAAAACAATGATGTCAAACTGTTAGCCATAATTTATGTTCTACCACGCACATTCGTGTATTTGCATAGCCAGGAATAGTTAGTGAATGGAAGAGGAAAGAACAAGGTTCAGGTTAGGTTTCCTTCCAAATAAGGACTAATCTGTTGACTTCCCACATAAGACATGTGTACATAAGCAAAGAGTCTTTTGTGTTTGGAAGTAGCAAATTCTACTAATTCGGAATTAATGGCTTGGATTTGTCAGAGGAACTTGAATATAGAGAATCAAATGATTTTTCTATCGGTTGGTGACTGGGCTCGTTCTGGCTAAACTCTGCAGCTTTGAGTTGAATGGAATTGGTGGAGACAAAATCAAAGTTCATTTGCACTTTCTTTTTCCTTGGCTGGCGTGTGGTTGTGTGTTTGAATTAGTTTTTAATCATCCCAAAATTTTTGATGGAAAAGTAGTAATTCTAATTTCTTGCCCCAGAAATTTAGATCACTCTACAGGTGGGTTTGGGGCAGTTCCAATGACACAGACTTCAGAGCCAACAAACAGCACACCAAGTTCCTAGGAAGACTCTAAATACAAATTGTGGGAGAAATACATGAATTCTGAAGATATTTTCCATTTAGAAATTCAAAATTATTTTCTAGACCTAAGAGTATTTTGCCAAAGAATACCATGCCCAGCTACTTACCTTCCAGAGACTTAGTGACGTAAATAACCAAGAATATGAGATTTCTACACACACTAATACATACCCAGAGATTTGAGCAGAGTAACTAGAATTAAAACTAAATAAAACACTAAATAAGAAAAAGAAAAGAACTTTATTACTTCTTTTTAATTGTTGAGAAAAAATGAGAAGACTTTTTGTTATTTGGAAGATTAGTCTGTCAGCTATTACAACTGTACTGTAGATTTTAGCAAGATGGGAGTCATTTAACCTAAACCTAGCTGTGACTGCATCCGGACTTCAGCTTCAAGTAACTCTTAGGTTTGCCTGTTCTTTTTCTTTCAGCTTCGTTTCTATTCTAAACTGTTAAATGTTCAACAGCAGAGAAATCAGAAAATTGCCTTAATTACTCTATTATGTTCTACCCAAATCCCCAGGAAGCATTGTAATAAGGCATCTGCGAGGGTGCTATCTGATAGTCCTTGCTCAATTGCTATGAACTTGAATGCATAATCTTGAAGCATGGCCATCACATCCTTTGCGTTCTCCCTTGAGTCTCAGTTGTTTTTAACCTTGGCTGTACTGTCATACTCTCTTGAGAAGGTGTCAGAAATCTTGATGTCTGGGTCTGACACTCAGAGGTTGATTTAATTCGTCTGGAATGTGGCCTGGGGATTGGAATTTTGAAAACTCCTCCAAAGAGTTTTGACAGATGATTCTAATTTACAGCTGAGGTAGGAAACCATGGACTCAAGGGTGGACTGTTTGGAGTATGCTCAAGAGCTTACTTGAGGAGTTTGGCAGCTCCTCTCCAGGTCTTTCCTGCAGGTCTTCAGTTAGAGCTGACAATCCCAAATATCTACAGGAGAGAAGCAGGTAGGGTAAGTTACATAAATTCAGAATGGGGCCAAAGTAAACAGGATTCAGAGCCCTGTAGTTTAGACACTTTTCTCATTTAATGACCTTAATATCCTGCACTAAATGACTCCATTTGTGTTAAAACTGTTGTCTTAGATTTTAAACTTTTTTTTTTTTAAACGGAAGTGTGACTGGCCTACAATAATATGTTAGTTGCAGGTGTACAACATGTTGGTTCTTTATTTCTGTACGTTACAGAATGATCACCATGATAGGTCTAATTACCATCTGTCACCATAAAAAAGCTATTACTATATTATTGACTATATTCCCCATGCTATACAGTTCATCCCCATAACTCATTTAGTTTTCAACTGGAAGTTTGTACTTCTTAATTTCCTTCACCTGTTTCACTTATCTCCCATCCCTCTCCCTTCTGGCAATTACCTGTTTGTTCTCTATATCTATGAATCTGTTTCTGTTTTCTTATGTTTGTTCGTTTTTTCAGATTCTACATGTAAGTGAAATCATACTGTATTTGTCTTTGTCTTATTTCACTTAGTATGATACACTCTAGGTCCATTCATATTGTCACAAATGGCAAGATTTCATTCTTTTTTATGGCTGAGTAATATTCCATTGTGTATAAATATACCACATCTTCTTCATCCCTTCACCTATTGATGGACACTTTAGGTTGCTTCCATATCTTGGCTATTTTAAATATACTGCAGTGAACATAGGGGTACACATATCTTTTCGTATTAGTGTTTTTGTTTTCTTTGGGAAAATACCCAGAAGTGGAATTTCTGGATCCTATGGTAGTTCTATTTTTATTTTTTTTAAGGAAATTCCACACTTTTTTCTATAGTGGCTGCACCAATTTATAATCCCACCAACAGTGCACAAGGGTTCCCTTATCTCACCAACCCTTGTTATTTGTCATCTTTTTGATGATAGCCATTTTGACAGGTGTGATATCTCATTGTGGTTTTGATTTGCATTTCCCTGATGATTAGTGATGTTGAGCATCTTTTCCTGTGTGTATTGGCCATCTGTATGTCTTCTTTGAAAAATGTCTACTTGGGTCCTCTGCCCATTTTTAAAATTTGTTTCTTTTTTGATGTTGAGTTATATGAGTTCTTTGTATGTTTTGGATATCAACCCCTTATCAAATATATTATTTGTAGGGATCTTCTACCATTCAATAGGCCATCTTTTCATTTTCTTGATAGTATCCTTCACTGTGCAAAGCTTTTTAGTTTGATGTAGTCCTATTTGTTTATTTTTGCATTTGTTTTCCTTCCCTGAGGAGACAGATGTAAAAAAATATTGCTAAGACTAATGTCAAAGAGCATACTGCCTGTGTTTTCTGCTAGGAGTTTTATGGTTTCATGTCTCACATTTAAGTCTTTAATCTGTTTTGAGTTATTTTTGTGTGGTATGAGAAAATAGTTTAGTTTGATTCTTTTGTGTGTAGCTGTCCAGGTTTCCCAGCACCATTTATTGAAGGGGCTGTCTTTTCCCCACTGTATATTCTTGCTCCCTTTGTTGTAGATTAAATGACCATAGAAGTGTGGGTTTGTTTCTGGGCTCTCTATTCTGTTCTCTCAATCTATGTCTGTTTTTGTGCCAGTATTATATGGTTTTGGTTACTGTAGCTTTGTACTATAGTTTGAAATCAGGGAGCAAATTCTTCTTTCTCAAGATTATTTTGGCTATTCAGGGTCTTTTTTTGTTTCCATACAAATTTTAGAATTTGTTCTAGTTCTGTGAAAAATGCCATTGGTATTTTGATAGGGACAGCATTGAATCTGTAGATTACTTTTGGTGGTATGGCCATTTGAACAATATTAGTTCTTCCAATCTATGAATATGGTGTATCTTTCCATTTGTTTGTATCATCTTAGGTATTAGCATAGGTTGTTTATTTGACATTTTTCTGATTTCCAGAGGTAGGCTTGTATCACTTACAAACTTTCCTCTTAGAACTGGTTTTGCTCTGTCCCATAAATTTTGGATTATTGTGTTCCCATTTTCATTTGTCTCCAGGTTTTTTTTTTTTTTTGATTTCTTTAGTGATCCATTCATTGTTTAGAAGCATATTGTTTAGTCTCCATATGTTGTGTTTTTTGCAGTTTTTTTCTTGTAGTTGATTTCTAGTCTCAAACTGTTGTGTTCAGAAAAGATGCTTGATATGACTTTGGTCTTCTTAAATTTACTGAGAGTTGTTTTGTGGCCTATCATGTGATCTATATTGGAGAATGTTCTGTGTGCACTTGAAAAGAATGTGTATTCTGCTCCTTTTAGATGTAATGTTCTAGGGCTTCCCTGGTGGCGCAGTGGTTGAGAGTCTGCCTGCTGATGCAGGGGACATGGGTCCGTGCCTTGGTCCGGGAAGATCCCACATGCTGCGGAGCGGCTGGGCCCATGAGCCATGGCCACTGAGCCTGCACGTCCGGAGCCTGTGCTCCTCAATGGGAGAGGCCACAACAGTGAGAGGCCCGTGTACTGCAAAAAAAAAAAAAAAAAAAAAAAGATGTAATGTTCTCTATATATATCTATTAATTTTATCTGTTCTAATGTGTTGTTTTAGATTTTAAACTCTTAAAAGGCATTGTTCTTTCCTTATATAATACCATGTACCTGGAAGCACTTTGTAGATATATTTAAATAATAGTTATTTCTGCTCTCTTTCATCATACCCCTCCCCTGACACATGTACAATAAATTCAGCCTAATGTTGTTATTATTGTATTAGGGAAAAAAGTCGAAGTTGAATATTTCTCCATTGATAGTTACAGGGAAAGAAATCCTCTCTCAGAACTTTATCTGTAGAAACCTACTCTTGATCTTTATCTTCTAAAAAAATTCTTATAAATTCTTTATAATAATTCTTATAAACTCCTTTATAAATTCTTATTATAATTTTCCAGTTAATCCTGTGAGGTATTTTTGGGCGGTCTACTGGTAATCCTAATTTTGTCTCTCCTTTAATCATAGTTTACAATTTCTTATTTGCATTTCATTTTGAAAGTGGAAAGTTTGTAAGTTTGGCACTAAAACCTTACTTGAATGGATGTGAGGCTGTTTTGGTTTTTTGTTTCCACTTTGTGTCACTGTTTATACAATTTAATGTAGAAATATTGTTGATTACAGACTGCTGCATCAGTTTCTGTTATTATGTAGTATGTAGAAAATTAACTTTTCTAAAATGTGAAAAATTTTAAATTCTGGAATATATCTAACCCCAGAGTCAAAGAATGTGGACTGTATTTATTCCTTTACCTTGATGTGTTTAGTTTTTTACCTCTTTACATTCCTATTTACTGTCTAAATCCCTACTTAATAATTTTTATTGAAAATCTAATCTAAAATTATAACTATTTTGTGCATGCATTTGGCACTGAGTTCTTTTCTAGTCATGATGAGGTTGATTTTTCTACTTTTCATGATGGTGAAGTTGATTCTGCCATATTTCTTCAGCAGAGGAAACAGCCACCAATTGCGACAAAAGCTTTATGTATTGAAGGAGAAAAATTGTACTCAAAAGAATAAAGTTGACTAGAGTTTGCCTTTATCCAAATATATTTAAATCCCTCATATAGACTCTGAAAACTAGCATGAAATACTTTTATCCTCCCTTCACCTAACTAAAGGCCACTGAGAAGCTATACAGCTGTATAGCAGGTAGTCATAACAATCAAATTATATACTTAATCTAGTCAGTTAACTACTGGTGATGATGATTATTTTAAATTGCAGCTATACTCATCATGTTGGTTTCTTTTTAATGAATAAAGACAACAAATCTAATTCCATTATCAAAAGCTACCTCGATATAAATAGTTTCTGAAGTAAATGAGATTTAGGGACTTCTAGTTAAATATAGCACATTGAACATGTATTCTTTCTTGTCTTCTCTTCAGAAACCTATCAAAATAATAATGGAAGAACATGAGAGAGCAAAGTAGAACCAGAAAGTAAACCAAGAAAAAAATAGTCATGGAATCCAGGAAACAATCCAACCAAAGAAAATAGGTGAAGGAAAGAGTGACAAACGGGTAATTAGGTTTAGAGAGAGCCACCAATCTGTATTGAAACAGGAAGCTATGGGAGGGAGGATTTCAAGAAAAAATACAGAAGTAATGGGTTATTTGATGTGCATAAACCTTTAGAAAAATTGATGAACATTTGACAAATGTTATAGCCTTTGGGGAAAAAATAGCCATAAGCACATAGAAAACTAAATCAATGAAATTCATACCTACAGGAAAAACAAAAAAGCTTAATGAGAGAGGAAACATAATAAGAAAATACCACTTGGCTCAATAGTAAACGATATTTATGTAGTTGTAATAGAGTAAATATCAATTATTGATCTAAATAAAATTTTTGATGTAATTATATTGGGTGGATGGGGGAGATAAATGTGTATTTTTTTGGAAGGGAGGTGAGGTGGTATAAGAGATCTCAATCATCATTCATATCATCCATGTTAGAAAATCAATAGGTGATACGAAAAAATTTTATATACTTACAATTTGAAAATATGTACTTAATTACTAAAAGTGGTTTCTTTGGGCTGTAGCATTTTGTTGGGGGGATGGTGGACAGAAGTGGGAATGGGATAGGGAAGGCTTTTTAATAGTATTTGATTTGTACACCATGTACATGTATTACATAGAGAAAAATTAAAATTAATTTCAAGAAATACCTTTAAAAAAACCCCAAACATGTGGCTTGAAGAAACACCCTCAAACTAATCTTTCACTTCCAAAGCAGTTAACATGTATATGTGTGATTTTGTTTTTAAGCCTTCCCAACTCAAAATATTCTTTTCAGGTTGTTATTTTTGGGAATGCAAAGTTAAAGGCCTCAGAAACTCAGTTCAATGGGCTCAGAGTTCTAATCAAACATTTAAAAAAAGAAACAGGTTATAACAATGAAGGAGATAATTTACTTGCAGTTTTTATTGCACCTCTTTGATTTCTTAGTGGTGAAGTACAACGGAGTCAATGTTCCTGGGTTGATTATGTGATCTGATTATGTGATCTCGGGCTAGTAGTTTTACTTCTCTAAGCATCAGTTTCTTCTCTAAAAATCGGATGATAAGAGTATCTATCTCATAGGGCAGTTGTGAGGATTAAATGAAGTATATTACTTAGCAAAGTGTTTGGAACATCACAGGCATTACTTACTGCTAACTGCTTTTACTCTTCCTTTCCTTTCCCTTTTTCTTTCTTCCTAGAAAACAGAATATTCTCTAACAGCTCTATTAATATGCATTGTCTTCTACCACTGGGTAACTAGATGCTTTTTAACTTGGCCTGTTAGATAGTTGTCTCTTTATCTCTAGCTACATCTATTTTTTTTTTTTTTTTTTTTTTTGCTGTACGCGGGCCTCTCATTGCTGCGGCCCCTCCCGCTGCGGAGCACAGGCTCCGGACGCGTAGCCCCAGCGGCCATGGCCCATGGGCCCAGCCGCTCCTCAGCCTGTGGGATCCTCCCGGAGCGGGGCATGAACCCGCGTCCCCTGCACCGGCAGGCGGACCCCAACCACTGCGCCACCAGGGAAGCCCTACATCTATTTTTATAAGCACATGAATTATGGACCATTGTATGATGTACAACTGAATTAATTTCTTACTGTGTCTTAATTATATGTTATGCAAGAACAGGTAACTAGTTTCTGATGTTCTGAGGGAGTAAATTTAATATTAATTATAATTATCTATGACTTTCATTTGTCAAGCTTAAATTGCTGTATGTATAAAATGCAATTAAACCTTTGAGTAATTTATTATCCCCATTTGACAGATGAGAAAACTGAGGTTTGAAGAGGGTATATAATTTTTATAGGCTATATAGTTTATATCTTTAAAAAGGCACTTTGTTCTGTTATAGTATAATACTTTATATGCCTTAATTCATTTTGATTTCATCATTTTAGCACTATCATAAGTGCTGCTGAATAGCTAATAAAGCAATGTTTCAAAACTTGAATATGCAGTTAGTGATAGCTTTGTGCCACAAATTGGATAACATTTTTGAATCCTAAAGAGCTGTAGGGCTACCCTTGGTTGCTGCAGGGTCAGTAAGGCTTTTCCCCGTTGATTACTTTGATTGGTTTATTTGTACATTTATTCATTCAATAATTATGGAGTGCTCACTGTATGATAGGCACAGTGCTTGGGGCTGGGCATCCACAGTGGAAAAGGTATGGTTCTTACCCTCAAGCAGTCCAGTAGGGAGATCTGTCTGTATGCATTTGCAGCACAATGCTGTCAAGGGCATAATGCAAATGTGAACAAGTCTCCCAGAATACTAGCACCTAGGTGTATCCAGAGGAAGTCAGACCTGGTTTAGGCCAGTCCCTCCTAGACTTTCTGGGAGCACAGGACCGCTCCTCTGGAACTTGTCCTCATCTCTCTGAGAAGTGACCCCAGGCACATTGCATTGGCATTACCCTTTAAAAAAACTTTTCTCAGGGAAAGGGCCATGACATTTCCTGCTCCTTTCTGGCAATAGCCCTTTTGACTACCTGCCCCCCTGCCCTAAGCCCCCCAGTTTCTCTCGGATCCTCTACTATGAGGGTCAATATTCTAATCTCAATCTTAATCTTAATGAATGGGCCTCTAGTTTGTAAGGCTCTTGGCTTGTTGGCTTTGGATACCAATTTTCAAGTGAATAGCAGACTGGGATTAGTTTTCTGGGGTCCAGCTCATGGAGGCACTTGACAAACATGACTACAAATTCTATGCTCCATCACTACATTATACTACCCCTCACTCCACATTTTCAGTGTCTCTATAAATAGGAGGAATATGGGATTTCCATAATGATCCCCTAATGACTTGCATTAGCTTGTTTGTGTTGACCTGGTCTGTCCTTGTGACTTCCTGATATTGGAATGTTACAGATAGGTGTAGTGTGACCACAATGGCTGATATATCATCCAAAAATTTAAGGTGGAGTGTACTGGCTAAGAGTACAGTGATGTGAATGTTGGCTCTTGTTCACGGTCATCTTGGGTGAATTACTTAACTCTCTATGTGCAGTTCCCTTATCTGTGAAAGGAGAGCATAGTAGTATTAATTTCATACAGTTGTGAAGAATAAACCATTCTAAGTACCTAAAGCAGACTGTTTGGCTTTACTGTTTGCTCTATCCTTGCTGGGCATGAATTTTTGCAGAGAATACAAGTAGGCAGAGGTTGCTAGCACTTCTTCTGTATCTTCCCTCTATTGTGGTTGATCAGAGGATTGTGCCCTTTCTCCAGCACGTCTCACTTTGGTATTTGCCTCATTTCCAGAGACTGGATCTACAGATGGAGACTTTCCTACTGTCCTTCCGTCCCTGAAATTGCAGTTACTGTGAGATTTTATAAGTAAGTCTCGGGGATATATTAATTGGGGTATTGGGAACTTGTTGAATTTCACTTGTCTGGTGGTTATTTCCCAGGAGTCCTTTCATATTTTTATTTGAACTTGCATCCACAAGTATATCATAGCACCAAGCAAAAATTTATACAGAGCCTCAAAAATTGTGAATATGTTAGTAACATCATTCCCAAAAGTGTGTGTTTAAATGTTATTTTATATAGTATGGAGTACCTAATAATTAAGAGTATGACAAATATTGCTTTTTCTCTATTATATAAACAAAAGTAATGGATTTTTTGTGACTCTGAAAATACAAAAGTAATTTTTTTGCAAGTAAGAATAGTGTGGAATATTTTTATTGAATCATACGTATATTTTAACCATAGATTCCATAAAAATCCCAACTTTTGTTTTTTTTTTGTGGTACGCGGGCGTCTCACTGTTGTGGCCTCTTCCGTTGCGGAGCACAGGCTCCGGACGCGCAGGCTCAGCGGCCATGGCTCACAGGCCCAGCTGCTCTGCGGCATGTGGGATCTTCCCGGACCGGGGCACGAACCCGTGTCCCCTACATCGGCAGGCGGACTCTCAACCACTGCGCCACCAGGGAAGCCCCCCAAATCCCAACATTTTAATGCTAAAATTTCAGCTACAAAAATGATCATTTGCTTACTTATATTTTGATAATAGATATTTTACATCTCTTTAAGAATTTTTTCTCTTTAAACAGTTTTTACTAATTATATAATTTTTTTAAAGCTTTAATCAGCAAGCATAATTTTCTAAATATCTGCTTAGTTTTATTGAGAAATAATTGAGTATATCACTGTATAAGTTTAAGGTGTACAACATGATGGTTTGATTTACATATATTGTGAAATGATTACCACAATAGGTCTAGTTAACATCCATCATCTCACATAGATTTAAAAAAAAAAATCTCCCTGTGATGACAATGCTTAGGACCTACTCTTAACAACTTTCCCATATATCATACCCCTTTGTTAACTGCCGTCACCATGTCGCACATTATATCCCTAGTATTTATTTATCTTGTAAGTGGACGTTTACACCTTTTGACCACCTTTCTCCAATTCCCCATCCCTCCACCCCCACTTTTGGTAACCACAAATCTAATCTCTTTTCCTATGAGTTTGGTGTTTGGTTTTTTGTTTTATAGGTTCCACATATAAATGAGATCACACAGTATTTGTCTTTCTCTGTCTGACTTATTTCATTTTGCATAATGCCTTCAAGATTCATCTATGTTGTTCCAAATGGTAGAACTTCCTTGTTTTTTATGGCTGAGTAATATCAATATCACAACTTCTTTATCCATTCATCCACTGATGAATCCGTAGGTTGTTTCTGTGTCTTGGTTATTGTAAATAATGCTTCTATGAACATGGGGACACAGTTATCTTTTTGAGTTAGTGCTTTTATTTCCTTTGGATATATTCCCAGAAGTGGAATTGCTGGATCATATGGTAGCTCTATTTTTAATTTTTTGAGGAACCTCCATACTGTTTTCCATAGTGGATGTATAAGTTAATAATCCCACAATAGTGCACAAGGGTTTCCTTTCCTGCATATCCATGCCAGCATTTGTTATCTCTTGCCTTTTTAATGATGGCCATTCTAACAGGCATGAGTTAATATCTCATTGTGGTTTTAAGCTTTAAGAATTTTTTAAAACAGAATTTTTCATGGACAACTCTTTGACCTTTATTTTTTTTGGCCATGCCTTGTGGCACATGGGACCTTACTTCCCAGACCAGGGATTGAACCTATGCCCCCTGCAGTGGATGCACCGAGTCTTAACCACTAGACTGCCAGGGGAGTCCCTTCATGAGACAACTCTTAAAGAAAGAATATTTGATGCAAAATTTGAAATACTTGTTCCCCTTGAAAGTAGATCTGGAATCAACTTGAGGTCTAAATGACACATATAAGTACGAGAGTCAAAGATGGTGTTTGCTGAGTTACTAAGAGGCTAAAATTAGTCATCTCCTAGAACTTTGTATGTATGTCTCCCTCATTGGTTTGAAAGTTCTTTGAGAGCAATGACAGTATCTTAGGCTTCTTTATTTCCCTCCCAGCATATGTTATCTTGCCTTGCACATAGAAAATCCTAAATGAATACTCAAATGAATTAAATGAACATCAAACATGATGAAATTGAGGTCTGAAATTTTTGGAATGAACTCTAATGTAATTTTTTATCTGGGTCTAATAATTCTTATTCATATTATTTTTAACCTCTATCACTTTTGGTTAGGTTGTAGAAGATCAAGCAACATTAGACAGGGTTCAGCATGTTGTTTTGGGAAAAAAACAATTAAAACACTGGGTTTGTGGACAAGATATGCTCAGTGAAATATTTTGATGAACATATATCTCTTCAACATATCATTGTAAAATAATGGTTTGGATGAACATATGGAATCATTTGTGTAAGGTAGACTGCTTCTAAGTCTGTTTTTTTTGGAACACTAAATATTAGACATAAAATGGAATGAAATTAATATTCAAAATACATAGTGTCTTTGGTTCTTTTAAAATCTTGACTTCTTTTTTTCTTCCTTTTTTTTTTTAATGGCTACCGTAGCACTTGGAAAATCATATACACTTCAGTCCCAGAAATAGTGATATTTTCAAAGCAAAACATCTTCTATTTACATATAAATATCCTCATTCAGCATGACTGAATACCTTTCTCATTTATAATGAAGTGACAACAACCACAACAATCAAATTCCAAGACATAGATACTAAATTAAAGTGACTGAGCATATCTCAGGATCAAAAAACCATCTTTCAGAAAATTCAGCCTGGTCCCACTGTATAGTCCTTCTTAAATTACTGCCAGATCCCTGGGTATGATTTTGCAATCCCAGCCAAATAATTCATAAGACCTTTGGAGGAGAATATCGCAGCTTCCTGCCTCATCCAGTGACACAGAGGGAGTGTTGATCTATTTTCACTATACCATCTACCTCTTGCTGAGAGACCAATATTTTGAATTTATAAAGTGACCTATAGAAGTCAGTGAACATTGTGGTTTCAAGTTAACCACAATATTGTTATTTCAAATGTAATGTAGTAGTTCATCACAGTCCATCTTAACCCTTTTATGTGTGCAAGGCAGCAGGAAGCCAGTTTATGTGGTCAGTTAAATGGCTGTTGACTTTGACTTACATATTTTGGGTCATGCTCTTATCACTGAACTTGAAATATCTTTAAAAAACAAATCAGGACACAAAAAACTGAGCACAATTTATTCTGCAATTTTTAAATTTAAAATAGTCCATTTATTAATTTGTTATTTAATCTTTGAATAAATAACATTTATCTATCACTCTCACTACCAATTTAGCATGATCTTATAAATCATTTCTCTCCTCTTACATGCATTTTTGTACCTTCCATTTTTGACTCTTTATCCCCCCATTGATGCAGCATGATTCCATAAAACTGTTAAAGGACTAAAAGTATCTCAACTAGAATGAGCAAGAAGAAAGATCGGTACAGGTGATTTTCATGAAGTTTACAGTACTTCAGCTCCTGCATTCAATGAATTATTTATTTTTTAAAGAGATTCCATAAATCTTTGACTTCAAAACATGATGATTTCTATAGAAGGAATGATAAATAATGTGATTGGGGTATGACTGGAAAAATAATTATTTTGCATATTTGAATTAAGTTCATTTTTACAGAGTATAAGAAAAATTAATAAGTTGAATTAAAGAATCTTCCAAGATTGTCCATTTAATATTAATACTTGTAATTATTGGTTTTGTATTAATATTCAATCACTGTTACATTTTAAGAATCTAAACTATATGAGGTTAGTTATTGGTTAAACATCTACCATCTGATCCAGTGGTGTAGCTGCTAAGAAGGTGCTCAGATATAGGGTCTAAACTAGGCATCCCCAACTTTACCAAAGTAAATAGGGAAGTGGTTTTTCTTAAGCGAGGGTAAGGATCTTTTGGGGAGTGCAAGTGGAATTAGTACCAACAAGTTTACCAAAGAATCAGAGATGGAGGCCTCAGAACCTTAGGTAACTCAATTTCATTGCCCTGATGATGTTGAAGAACGTTCTTGGAAAACATGGCTGCTGCAGAATTGAGGTCAGTATATGCCATCACTATCTGAACGGTACGATGGGGCGTAAGCAGAGGCGGTGATCCTAGACCACTGCTCCGGTGTGATATTAGAGCTGCCTCAGCTTGCCTTTATAGGTTTCCAGCATCCTTTCTATGCCAAATTGTGCCCCATGCCAAATGTCTCTCTAGTAATGAGCTTTTATGGGACCCTTATAAAGCCTATGATCTGAATGGCAAAGTATTGGAGTTAAGTTTTGCCATCTCTGATTCCTCTACTCTGGAGCTAGAAATGGAATTCCTTTTAAATGGAATTATGGGTACATGAAAATGAGGAGTATATGAAGCAGAGCATGGATCCACTTATTGTGTTCTCTTTTTGAATTGTTGGATATGGGGTAGAAGGAAAGGCCTTGGCAACCTGGATGAGACTGAGAGGGGTAGAATATGGACAGGGTATATACCCACAGAAGAGGGTGGTTGAGGTCACTGGACCATTGGTAACCTATGTTGCCTTGTATTGGAACATACCAACAACCCCAAGCCCTTGGCCTATGCTCTTCACTTGTTGGAATGCTTCACTTCCTCTCTTGCTTAGTGGAATCCTGCGTATCCCTTAAGGCCCTGCTTGTTGACACCCTCCTCACCTTGCTTCTTCCTTCTCCCATCCTGCCCCTTCATTGTCTGAAGACTGCCAGCCCTATCTCCTGGGTTCTTGCACTGAATTTCTCTTATGGCATGTAGAGTTAGTTCATGATTACTTTCTTTTCTAAATTGAGATATCTTTATGGAAGAGACCTTACGTTTATAACCTTAGAGCATAACACAGTGGGTGACATATAATCTATACATGATCAATGTTCTTATAGTGAATTGATACTCAAAATAGCTGTTAAAATGACTCCAGAGAAAACAGAAAGGACTGGATTGCAGTAAGTTTTTTCCTAAAAAGCTGCATGTAAACATGAACTATATTCTTTTGTGATATACATAGACTTGTTTGGTTGATACCTGGGAGAAAGAATTGGCCAATGCCAAAACCATCAGACTCCACTGTCAAATACCAAAGAACCCACTGAAAGTCAACAGAGAACTTGCAATTAAAAATCATTCCACCAAGGAAACTAACTCCCTGGGATTTAGAAGCTGTCAGAGAGAGGTCAGAGAAAACCAGATTTACAGGAGTTTGTAAAATAAAGGAAAACAAATTGGGCATTTCTTCAGAAAAGAGCTCTCTTACAGGATGGTAGAAAAGCAAGCAAGCAAGAAAGGAAGGAAGGATGGAAGGAAGAAAGGAAGGGAGAAATGGATTGTTTCTACTATTTTCCAGGACTTTCCTAATCAACTCTTTTTTTTTTTAAATATATATAACAGCTTTACTGAGCTGTAGCTCACATACCATAATATTCACCTATTTAAAGTGTACAATTCAATGTTTTTTAGTATATTCATAGGGTTGTGCAACGATCACCACAGTAAATTTTAGAACATTTTTATTACCCCCAAAAGAAAACTCATGCCCTTTAGCTGTCACTTCCCAAACTTCCCATCTGTTCCTCACCCCAGCCCATCACAGTTACTACTTTCTGTCTCTATAGATTTGCCTGTTTTGGACATTTTATATTAATGGAATCATATGACGTGTAGCCTTTGTGACTGGCTTCTTTCACTTAGCATAATGTTTCCAAGGTTTATCTCTATTGTAGCGTGTACCAGTACTTCATTCATCTTTATGAATGAATAATATTCCATTGTATGGATATATGACATTTTGTTTGTCAACACATCAGTCGGTGGACATTTGGGTTGTTCCCACCTTTTGGCCAAGGTGAATAATGCTGCTCTGAACATTCAAGTACAAGTTTTTGTGAGGACATATGTTTCCATTTCTTTTGGGTATATCCCTAGGGCTTTTTTCCCAACGCTCAGAAGGCAAAGAGCCTCCACACATACAGCCAAGGCCCTTCTGTAAGGGTGGTGGTGGTTTGGTTTTGTTTAAATATGACCCCTGAGCCCCTGACTCCAAACCTGACAGGGTAAACCAAAATTTACTCAACCTTCAAGGCCTACTTCATGCATTTATGCATTCAATATTTATTTAATCCCTACTATGTGCCAGGAACAGTGCTGTGTGCTGGGAATGCAATAGGAAAAAACAAAACCAAAGTTATTATCAGACCTTATTTATATTTTGGACAAATAAAATTCTGATAACTTGTTGAAATGAAAGAGGATGGACTAGGATTAGAAAATTTAGGTTCAAATCCTCTGCCCTTAGTCTGCCAATTTCTTGTTCTGTAATGTTGGGCAAGTGATGGAATTCTTTAATGTTTCCTAATCTGTGAAACAGATATAATATCTTCTACCTCATGGAGCTGTGAGGATTCAGTTCAATAATATACATTCTGTAGTATATAACAACATGTTACTAATTACTGTTCTTTTTAGTCTTCTAGCCCCGACGAGACAGAGGAGGGTTGTAGTCAGAGGGGCCAGACTGTCTCAGCTGGATCTTAGCTCTGCCACTTACTTGCAAGATTGTTGTGAGGAAAAATGAGTTAATACATGTAAAATATTTAGAATAGTGCCTCACACATAATAAGCACTCAGTAAATATTAGTTATTATTTATGAGGTAGACTTTCGCTTTTAAATTTCTATTAATTTTTTAATGCAAAAGCCCCTCTCTGCTTAAAAATTTCATAGCATTTCCCTTTCCCCAGTAACTAGAAGCAGATTTCACAAGCAAGTAAACATTTCACAAGTAAATGTAAACATTTCTAGGGGATGAGTGGTCTCAAAGACTTGCTATGTCACAAAATCAGGGTTGTCATTTGCAGGGTTGCAGAGCCAGCAATAAATGAATGAGGCTGAAAATTACCTCAATAAGTACATGAATGTCAGACCTAAGATATAAAGTATGCTTTACATTTTCCCAGACTACTTTCTGGATAAACAAGGAGCTCGTTGTAAACATCCCAAGATTGAATATTTAACTCTGGCAACACTTATCAGATGTTAAGTTTCAGACAAGGTCCAAATCTTTTTGTGTGTGAAACGCTGATGGCTTTTTATTCCCTTTGCTTCCTAGTTTCCTTTAATAAACTGTGTGTTTAATTGCTTAAGACCAAAATTCATTTATTAATATTACTAATATTTGTAAGGATTCTTGGACGGTTAACTTAATTGGTTAGCATTGATCATAATTGGATACCAGTGTGGATGTGTGAACTTTGCCCCATTTAACAGTTATGGCCTGTATCCTCTATCCATTACCTGTGTCCTCACAAATATATGACATTCATTATCATGAGAAAAATCTGAGTCTTCAAGGGAAATATATTAGCTAGAGTCAAGCTGTTATAACAAACGGATGCTAAATACAATGGCTTAAAGAACATAGAAGTTTATTTTTCTCTCTTGTGTATAACAAGGAGAACAGTTCAGGGCAGCTTGGCTCCATAAGATCATTCAGGGACCCAAGTACCTTTCTTCAGCTTGCACAAGCATCCCTTAGGGCATTATTGCCATCTGCTTGATCAAAGTGGGATTGCTTCCTAACCAGTTCCCTTCAACTGGAAAGGGAAAAGAAGACATGAGGAAACATGCCCAGTGTCCTAAGGCTCAGGCCAAGTGGCATTTATCTTTCTCCTCACATTGTGAGGCTACACCTAACCACAAGGGATGCTGGGAAATGTCTAGCTCCATAGTCATATGCCCAGAAATAGAAGGAAAATAGATTTTGGTAGGTTGCTAGCAGTTTCCCCAAATATATTATTTTGTTGATTTGCAGAATTATATCTCCAAGATAAATAATTTGTTATTTCAATAAACTTTTTCTTTCATTCATAGCAACTCAAACCTGCTTTCATAGTCCATTGGTTTGCTATTTTATCATGCTATGTGGAGAACAAAACTCATGCTTGGGAGTAAAGTACTCACTGATTTGGGCTGAGTTTTCTCAAGCAAAGCCAGATAGCCCAGGAATTTTTTTTTTTTTTTTTTTTTGCGGTACGCGGGCCTCTCACTGTTGTGGCCTCTCCCACTGTGGAGCACAGGCTCCGGACGCGCAGGCTCAGCGGCCATGGCCTACAGGCCCAGCCGCTCCGTGGCATGTGGGATCCTCCCGGACCGGGGCACGAACCCGCGTCCCCTGCATCGGCAGGCGGACTCCCAACCACTGCGCCACCAGGGAAGCCCGCCCAGGAATGTTTTGGATGAAGAATACATTTTTCCTCAGGGGCCAAAGATAAATACTTACTACTTGGGGATATCAAGAAACTATAATGAATGTAAAAGCACTTTGGAAAGTGTAAAGCCTTGTACCAATGCAAGATTGTTATTATTATAGTATTATTATCACACAAGTGAAAGTGTTATATTCTTTATAGGATATTATGTGAATTGGCTTAAGAAAGAGTTGAACTCCATATACAGACATTTTGTTCTTGACCTTTCCAGTTCACCTTTCCAGTCTATCCTGGAGAGTTCCATGTGCTCTGCAAAGGTGACTAAAATATGATGATAAATATAACAGACTTTGTCACAGAAATGAATAATATAGCTAAACCCTTTGCTTTCATTATCATAATCTATATATTTATGCAGTTTTACCTTCCTGTACTGAACTCATAAAATTTCCTATATTGTTAATACACTAGTTTCCCAAAATTATGTTTATTTCTTACAATTTGGTCTTACTCTTTCAGAAAAATCTTTAAAATTTACTTTTGTTTACTGTGGTACTGTCTTTTTCATCCAAGATTCTCATAATTGTTTAGAATGTTCTTTGGAGAAGAAACCCTTTGGAGAAGAAACAATTCCATAGACAGATCTCCCAACAAAAGGAGCTTGTTTGTCCTGTGGCTGTGTGCCTGTTCTAGTGAGTGAGAAGAAACCTGTAAACATTTTGCCTCTTCTTGGGAAAAGGAAAAAAAAGCCATTTATTTTTAAAATAACCAATTCATTTTTTTCTTATAATATGCTCTATTATCATTGTTGAATGATGTGATTGTTGTCGAACAATAATTACTTCTTATAATTGCCTGTGATTTTCATTTTTGCACTCTTTATGTGGAATTTTCTCTCAATCTCTAGGAAAAACGAATGGAAGAGGAACTTTACAGTAACAATCATACCTTTAGAGTGTCCAAGAATATAAGAGAGTATTAAGAGAGTGAATAACTTAAGTTTTTGTTAATTAGGTAATCCCTGCATATTAGAGACTTGAAGCATGAAGAAACACTTGCTTCCAAAAACTCACATTCTAATCTTAGAAAAATTGGACCAAGCTGAACAGATGAGTAGATAAAGTTATGGAAAAATGTGTTGCTTTTAGAAAGTACCTCTCCTTAGTCACGGAAACAGTAGCCTAGATCTTACTTGGGTTAATTTTATACACCACTCCTATTGTTTTAAGAATGTTTGTCCTCTACAAATGTCTCTTCTTTCAAAAGTAAGCCCATTTGGGGATTATGGTAATCTTTGTTCCTGATTAAAATTTCTCTATCCTGTTTCTTTGTATTTTACCTTTCACAGTAGCTTAATCCAAATTCTGTGGTTTTGTGATTAACTCTGAATATGGAATCTTGGTGTAGGTTTCATGAGGCTCATCTGAACATGGAGCATGTCTCTTTGTTTCATTTAAACTTTCTGCAGTAGCACTGATTTACCTTACCTTTAGTTTTGTTCACTAAGCGAAGAATTTTCTTTTGAGTTTTTTTTTTCCCATTTCTTAATTGGTCTGCTCTGGTGGTGATTTTGGGGATTTGTTTTTGTTGTCGTTCAAAGCACCGATCAGTGATTCATAAAACTGATTTTCTTTATTTCTTACAATTAAAATAAGCTGTGACATTTAGCCATCTACAAACCCTACCCTTACTGTCCTTAGTGTTAAGAAAACTGATTAGTTCCGCAGCCCTGCCAACACCTCCCAGCATTCACCTATAATGGGTCATAAACTTGAAAGCCTCCCAGTCTTCTTTCCCTGTCCCTGGGTGAGGCTTGCAGGGTGGAGGAGGGGCACCAAGCCCAGCAGAGAATGAGTGAGAAACACTGACAGAATAACAGGGGGAATGGAAAAAAAGAACTTAAGAGGATTATAACAAGAAAGGAAGCATTTGGAGTCCTGGGAGGTGATGCCAGTCAGGATCTCTGAATTACTAAGAAAAGAGAAAATTTTCCTGTCTACTTATAGGCCTTGGTCAAGGAATTTCTTTTTCCCTCTCATATCCCTTTCTATCTTTCTTCCTGAGAAGTGATGGTCCTGCACATCAGGAGGGAAGGGACCGGGCCAACCTCTCCCAAGAAGGACATTTCCTTGAAAAGTGGCTTTGATTTGACATTTTCATGGTGTAGGAAGGGGCAATCAGGAGAGGCATGAGTTTTAGCCAGATAAACTGATGACATCTGAAAAAGGCAGGCCAACCTGACTCCTAGTGGAAGGTAGAAAATTGCCATTCAATTGTGGCTATTCAATTTGGGGCGTTCTAAGAAAGGCTTTTCCACAAAAAGCCTTGAACTTTCATGAAGGAAGGTCAGGCAACATGGATCATTTAAATGAAGATTTTAATCTTGAAGTGTATTTTGATTATATTAGATTGTATAGGTCTTTTTATTTCCATGAACATGTAGCAAATATTCAGTGCTAGAGATTACTGTAGTTTTGAATTTTAAAAAATATTATTAGACTCGTTACTAATCACATAATTTTCTCTCATGAGCCTATTTCTAGTGCTTATAATTTAGATCGCAGATTGGCAGAAATATTCAAAATTATAAATATGTATAATTGCTGATTGTAGACGTGAGAACGCTATTTTTTTTTAAACAACAGGAGAAATTTGCTTAAAGAATAGTGCCAAATACTTTAATGGAAGCCAATTCATAAATACTTATGATATTTTAATGTCCTACAAAAGCATTGAGACAGCAGCAAAGAGGTAACTCTTAAACACAATCCTTCAGTAACAGTGGAGCTTTGGGGCAGAGATGGGAGGAATTCCACCAATAGCTGACAACTGTAGGAATCCACAGAAAATTTCTTTATTTGAGACCATAATACCAATGGACATGTGTGTCTATATAACATTACTGTTTTTCCTAGATTTTTTTAAAGAATTAAGACTTTATTTTTTAGAACTTTTTTTTAAGGTTCACAGCAAAATTGAGAGGAAGGTACAGAGACTTCTCGTATACCTCCTGCCCACCACATTCATAGCCTCCTTCATTATCAATATCCCCCACCAAAGTGGCATGTTTGTTACAACTGATGAACTTACATTAACACATTGTAATTACCCAAAGTCCATAGTTTATGTTACAATCCACTCTTGGCATTATACAATCTATGGGTTTGGACAAATTTTAATGATATGTATACATCATTATGGTATCATATGGAATATTTTCACTGCTTAAAAATCCTCTGTGTTCCAACTATTCATCTCCCTCTCCCTTCCAACTCCTGGAAATCACTGAACTTTTTACTGTCTCCATAGTTTTGCCTTTTCAAGAATGTCATATAGTTGGAATCAGACAGTATGTAGCCTTTTCAGACTGGTTTCTTTCACTTCGTAATATGCATTTAAGATTTTTCCATGACTTTTCATGGCTTGATAGCTCATTTTTTTCAGTGCTGAATAATATTCCATTATCTAGATGTACCATAGTTTATGCATCCATTCACCTACTGAAGGATATCTGGGTTGCTTCCAAGTTTTGGCAATTATGAATAAAGATGCTATAAACATTCATGTGCAGGTTTTTGTGAGGACATGAGTTTTCAATTTATTTGGGTAAATACCAAGGAGCATAATTGCTGGATTGTATCATAAGAGTACGTCTAGTCTTATAAACAAGTACCAAACAGTCTTCCAAAGTAGCTATACCATTTTGTATTTCCACCAGCAATGAATGAGAGTTCCTGTTGCTCCACATCCTCAGCAACATTTGGTGTTGTTAGTTTTCTGGATTTGGCCATTTTAATAAGAATGTAGTAGTATCTTACTGTTGTTTTAATTTGTATTTCCCTGATGACATATCATGTGGAACATTTTTTCATATGCTTATTTGCCACCTGTATATCTTCTTTGGTTAGGTGTTTGCCAAGGTCTTTGGCCATTTTTTAACTGGGTTGTTTGTTTTCTTATTGTGGAGTTTTAAAAGTTCTATATATATTTGGGTAACTGTCCTTTATCAGTTGTTTTTTGCAAAAGTTTTCTCCCAGTCTGTGACTTATCTTTTCATTCTCTGGACATTAACTTCCACAGGAGAAGTTTTTAATTTTAATGAGGTCAGCTTATTAATTGTTTCTTTCATGGATCATACTTTTGGTATTGTATCTAAACAGTCATCACCACACCATCTATGTTTTCTCCTGTGTTACCTTCTAAGAGTTTTATAGTTTTATATCTATTTGTAGTATAGGAGTTTATATTTTTAAGTCTGTGATCCATTTTGAGTTAATTATTGTGAAGGGTATAAGGTCTGTCCAGATTAAATTTTTTGCATGTGGATATATACATAAGCACACATAATCAAGTAGGTTGTTGGTATTGTTTTTGTGAACATATTGTTATCTGTTAGATCAATAAAGAATAAGAAAAGTTTTAATTTTACCTTTACTTGTTCTTTCTTTGATGCTCTCCCTTTATGTAGATGCAAGTTTTTGACATATTATATTCCTTCTCTCTAAAGAACTTCTTTTAACATTTCTTGAAAGGCAGGTCTGTTGGCAACAAATTGCTTCAATTTTTTTTTGTCTGAGAAAATCTTTATTTCGTTTCACTTTTGAAGGTAATTTTACAGGGTGCAGAATTCTGGGTTGGTGATTTTTTCTCTTAACACTTCAAGTATTTCACTCCACTTTCTTCTTCCTTACATGGTTTCTGAGAAGTTGGATGTAATTCTTATCTTTGTTCCTCTACTGATAAGAGTCTGGCTTCTTTCATGACTTTATCGTTGATTTTCTGTAGTTTGAAAATGATATGACTAGGTGTAGTTTTTTTGGGAACTTATCCTGCTTGGTGTTCTCTGAGCTTCTTGGAGCTGTGGTATGGTATCTGACGTTAATTTGGGGAAATTCTTAGTTATATTCTCAAATATTTCTTTGTTCTTTTTCTCTCTTCTGATAATCCCATTTCACATAAGTTACACCTTTTGTAGTTGTCCCACAGTCCTTGGATATTCTGTTCTTTTTTTCTTTCAGTTTTTGTTCTCTTTGCTTCAGTTTTTGAGGACTCTATTGATATATCCTCTAGCTCAGAGATTTCTTCCTCAGCCATTCAGCCATATCCAGTCTACTAATAAGCCCATCAAAGGTATTCTTCACTTCTGTTACACTGTTTGTTTGTTTTTTTCTCTAGGATCTTTCTTAAGATTAAGAAAGATAGGATCTTTCTTAAGATTTCCCTTTTTCTGCTTCCTTTGCCTGTCCTTGCATGCTGTCTTCTTTATCCATTAGAGTCCTTAGTTTATTAATCACAGTTGTTTTAAATTCCCAGTCTGATATCCCTGCCCTGTCTGGTTAGGGTGCTTGATAGGATCTTTCTTAAGATAGGATCTTTCTTAAGATTTCCCTTTTTCTGCTTCCTTTGCCTGTCCTTGCATGCTGTCTTCTTTATCCATAGAGTCCTTAGTTTATTAATCACAGTTGTTTTAAATTCCCAGTCTGATATCTGCCGTGTCTGGTTAGGGTGCTTGCTGTGTCTCTTCAAATTGTGTTTTTTTGCCTTTTGGTATGCCATGTAATTTTTTCTTGATAGCCAGACATATGTATCAGGTAAAAGGAACTGCAATAAATAAGTATTTAGTAATGTGGTGATGAGGTATTGGGGGAGAGGAAGGATTCTATAATCCTGTGATTAGGTCTTAGTCTTTTTGGTTTTTTTTTAGGTCTTAGTCTTTTAGTGAGCTTGTGCCTCTGTACTGTGAACTTTACAAGAGTTTCTCAGTTGTTTTTTTTTTTTTTTTTTTCCTGTCCCCTTAAGTGGGACAGTATAGCTAGAGCGGGCTGGAGTTGTGTATTTTTCCTCCCCCGGGCCAGTAAGGCTCTGATAATACTCCAACACTTTAGGGGCTGGTTAACTAGTTTTCCCTGAGTGCAGGCCTTGTTAAGAAGAACAGAGCGCAGGCACGTGTTTAAAAATGGTTGCTTTTCCCCTTCTCCTGTCAGAAGCATGAGGGGACTTTTCTCCGTTATTTACTTTGGAAACCTGGTGGAGCTCGTGAAGGTAAGTCACAATGTTGTGGGAATTCTGCTTCTAACTGAGTGCCCCCTGAAATTTTAAAATCTCAGACTTTTATACTGAGCTTCCAGCAGTTCATTAATTAACAGTTCAGGCTTTCCTCCCCCAGCACTGCTTCCCACCGCGGTTTCTGCTTGTGAGTCTCCGCTCCAGGACGCCGTGACTGTCTGTATTTGCCAGTCTGTGTCTCCAATCTTGGGGGTGGCAGTTTGACCTGTGTCCTCCTCTCTCTTATGGATCCAAGAAGAATTGTTGAATTTTCAGTCTCTTCAGCTTTTTACATGTTGTTAGCACCAAGTGGTAACTTCCAAATTCCTTTTATGTGGAACCAGAACTCTCTGCGATTTTTTAGCCAATTAGAAGAGTAGGTATTTGAGAAACACCTCTATGGTTGTGATAGTCTTGTGACTACATTAAGCAGTGAAGGCAGTCAAGGAAGACATAGTTCTTCCTTTCTAGTCTGCTTTTGTGCTGTCCTCGGGAAGCCTGGTCAAAAAACCACCACCAGAGAACTCTCGAAGTGGTGCATCAGGTAGTTCTGTGTCCCTGTGTCTTCCTGGAATGAATACCTTGAGAGGGGATTAACGTGACAACATGATGCCAGCACATCTGCTGTCCACAGCTGGTGAGTTTCTACCCTTCAATCACAGTGGGAGAAGTTCCCAGCAAAAGCTAAGTCTTAAGGTAAAGTTTCTTAAGAGCAGCATTCAGAGTATATTCTTATTGAATCCCGGTTCTGGATAGATGGTTAGGATGGAGGCAAATTTTGAAGTACAGCCCCTGTAATTATGAAATGGGACAGGCTCCAGTGGTTGAACATAGAGGGAACATGATCGACACCAGTGCCTGGCAAATCTCGAGCGGTCTTGTAGCAAACCTGTGTCGACTCATCCTCAAGGTTCTGCACTATCTTTTTATACTGAGTAGCTTAAGGGTAATAGGGCATGATGGTCTTGGTTCAGGTAGCTCTTGACTACAGATTAATCAACTTGGTTGTGATAATTGTCAGAAGCTACAGGACATTATTATCAGTGGGTTGCACTTGATCAGCAGCTAGGCTGAGTGTTGCAGCTGAGGTTTGAGATGGAGCTAGGAGCACTTCCAGCCCTTCTGCTGGTAAGATCTGGTATCAGCCTCCTACCTTTCTCATTTCATCTTGTATGATTTCGTCTCGGCTCACTCTGCTCCAGCCTGACCACCTTCTTTCTATTTCTTAAATGGAGCAAGATTGTGCCTGCTGCAGCTACTTTGCATCAGCTGTTTGCATTTCTCCCAGATTTTCCCCTGCGGAACTCACTCCATCCCATCAGTAACTCATCCCATCAGTAGCTCATCCCATCTCAACTCGAATCATCTTCTCAGAAAGGTCTTTTGCATGGCAGTCCTCCCATCTCTCACCCCCAGTTATGATCAAGTTACTCTGTTTTATTTTCTTCATAGCATTTGTCACTCTGGAAATTTTCTCTGTTATCTTTTTTTTTTCTTTGATGGCATTCCCTACTAGAATGTAAGCTCCATGGAAGCTGGACCTTACTTACTTAACACTGTATCCCTAGTACCCAAAACAGTACATGGCACTTAGTAGGAACCTGATAAATAAGTATTTAATACATGAATAAAACAAATTCTTATCCAGTGCCCCATTCTTGCTTTTCTCAGCTGTCACATTTGATTTGCTCAAGCTCTCCATTTTCCAGACCAATGTAAACTAAAAGAGGTATAAAGTAAACAGCCTCAGATCCCCCTTCAGGTCAAGGTGGGGCCCAGGGTGTGGGTGTGTAGTGTTGGTGGTGCAGTGGTCACCAGCCCAGCACAGGGTTCTGCAGACCCCTCTCCTGATCAGGACAGAGAGTCTTATAGGCTGCTTTTAGATCTGGAACTCTGTGTCCCCAAATGACCTTAAGACCTTGCAGTGGGCACAGTTACGCCCTCCTCCATTGGTTGTAGTTTTCAGGACTATCCTGCTGCTTGTTTTCTAACACCCCCTCGTCTCTTGGCAAGGATCCCCCTCCACATGGACAAAATGCCTAGATGATAACCATCTGCCATCCACTGGCTCACTTTCCTTCCTAGCAACCTCTGCCTATTCCCCCACCCCCACTCAAGTTAATTACTGCCTGACAGTCCAGAAAGTGCCTGTAGGCTGGGGAAAGCAATGCCATTACTCAACCTTGCTGAGAGTTGCTTGCTTTTGGAGAAAAGAAAAACAGTTGATAGTAAATAGCTTCAGTGAAGCTTGCAGTTCTTGCTTTGCTTTTGGAGTAAGCATTTCTTATGTCACTTATACTTTATTTTAAATGCAGTGAATACATGCAGCATTGATGTGATCCGAAGAGTCTAACAAATTGATTGGAATTTCTGATTTCTCCTTTCTTTCTGCCTCTTGCTTGCTTTTATTTATGTTTGTACCTTAAGAACCTAAATGTAGGAATTCTGATACCTTTTCTAAAATCCAACTTGTCTTGATACCATGCCCTTTATGGACTATATGAACTAGCTTCTTTGGCCTCTAGTGACAGCAGGTAGGAGGGAAGAAAGTGAAGTTAAGGTATGTATTCTAACTCCCACCCTGCTGGGTTGACAGGCAGGCCACAGCTCCTGCTGTGGGGACTTTCTGAGCTACAGCTGCTCCTTCTGGGTCCTAGTACCTGCTTTCCTTCTTGCCTCATTAGGACTAGGGGTGGTAACAGTGTCCCACTGTTGCTACTTTCTGGGTGCTTCACCCTTGTTGATTTTTCTTTTCTCCTTCTATACCCATAAATAATCACTTTATTAAGCTTTTTTCCAATTATCTGTTCAAGTGTGTCATTTGTTTCTGCTGAGACCCTAAGTACATGGGATATGAATTTGGATAAGTGTTAGTACGTAGGGTATGGTATATGTGTAAGCATTTAGAAAAAAACGTAGGAGAAAATCTTTAGGACCTAGCACTAGATGAAGTGTTCTTAGACACGGCATCAAAAGCACAATTCATATAAGAAAAAAATTAATAAATTGGGCTTCCTCAAAATCTTTTGCTCAAGGAATGATCTTTTTAAGAGGATGAACAGGCAAGCTACAGGCTGAAAGGAAACATTTGTAAACCGTATATCTCATAAAGAACTCTCAAAATTCAACAGTGAAAAAAAAAAAAATGGAAACAATCCAGTCGGAATCATAATGGCTAAAATAAAAAAAATTGCTAACACCAAATACTGGGAAGGATGCTGATAAACTGAATCACTCATGCATTGCCAGTGGGAATGAAAAGCAGTTCAGTCACCCTGGGATATGTTTTGGCAGTTACTTAGAAATGTAAACATTCTCTTACCATGCAACCCAGAAATGACACTCCTGGGCATTTATCCCAGAGAAAAGAAAACTGATGTCCGTATTAAAATATCTATGTGACTGTTCCTAGCAACAGTAATAGCCAAAAACTGGAAATGACCCATATATCTTTCTATGGATGAATGACTGATTAAACAAACTGTGAGGGGTGGGATAGGGAGGGTGGGAGGGGGGCACACGAGGGAGGGGGTATGGGGATATATATACACATATAGTTGATTCACTTTGTTATGCAGCTGAAACCAACACAACAGTGTAAAGCAATTATACTCCAGTAAAGATGTTAAACAAAACAAAACAAAACTGTGTTGCATCCATACCATGGAAAATTACTCAGTAACAAAAAGAAATCAACTATTGAAATACATGCATAACTTGGGGGGGGGCTTCATGATAATTAATTTGAATGAAAAAATTTACAAACAAAAGGTTGTGTACTGAAGTAGTTATTTATATAATATTATCAAAATAACAAAATTATAGAGATGGGAAATAGATTTAGTTGTTGTTAGGGGTTAGAGACAGTGCCTGGGAGGGAGAAACATGGGTGTGATTATAAAAGGTACCACTTGGGATCCTTGTGGTGATGAAACAGTTCTGTACCTTGACTGTGTGGTAGTTATGTAAATCTGCATGTGGTACAATGGTATAGAATCTCACACACATGAGACTGCCTGTCAAAACTGGTAAAATCTGAACAAGGTTGTTTATTGTACCAGTGTCAGTTTTCTGGTTTTGATATTTATCATAGTTATGTAGGATGTTACCTTTGAGGGAAAATGGGTCAACAGTACATGGAACCTGGCTATATTATGTTTGTAACTTCCTGTGGTTCTATAATTATTGAAAAATAAAAAGTGAAAAAAAATCAGTCCCATACTGGGACCATTAGCTTGGGAAACATGTTATCTTGCTCCTTAGCGGGAGGGAGGCGAGGAGATGAGGGTAACACTATAAGCACTTTGCTATTAGCTATATGTTATTGCTAAGCTGTATCAATAATTGTTAAGTTGGCAAAAGGACTGAAATCAAGATCCCAATATTCCCAATGGGAAGATTTTATTTTCAATTGTTATTTAACTTAAAAACTTAAACTTGAAAAAATGGGTCTTCCGTACATTATCTCTTTGTGGAAGCATTTCCAAGAAAGAATATAAAATCCATAGAAAATTCCTCTTGACAAATGTAAATTTTCTACTCTAAAATGCTAGTAATTTGCTCCTACAGAATATTCAAACTTTTACAGAGTTTTTACCCATCTTCAAGGAGCACTGAGCACACTTCCAGAGAGTTTCTAAAAAGATGTCACCGTTCAGTTAAACACTCCCCTGCACAATGAAATCAGGGTTCTCTAGACACTGAGAAGCTAACTCTCTCCACCCAGCTCTAACCTTCTCCTAGGTCATGAATGTTGTAGTTGCCAGCTCTAATATTTCTCTATGATGATCAAAACCACAGCTACAAAATGCTGTGAAGAGAACACAGGAGTGGTAGATAGAGCTACTGAGCAGTGTGGGGTTTGAGAGAGGCTGTATCTGGTGGCAGTTTGATCTCATCCAGGGAGACAGGTTTCTCTCTTTGGTCACAGACCCAGGGAGCTTGGCTTTCAAGGCAGGTCACTGACCCAGGGTTTGGACACGGTAGAAGGTAGACAACATTTCAAACACCTCGTTAATTCAAATATCGATAAAAAGGAGAGGCATCAGTCTGTTTTCATTAAACCTTAGACTTATACACCGTGCTTTCCAAAAGGCTAACATAATGTATCCATATAGATCTGTGTCCAAAAATAGATAAGAAAATATGTGATAGCATTTCAGGCACTTGTATATGTTATTGTTATCTTGTAAGTAATTCCTTGACAATTTTTAGAGAGACCTCAAAAAATTCCCTAAGAAGTGTTCCCAAAGCCCGTGGTGCAGTTTTGCTGGTACTGCCACATTTAGGGGTGCTTCTGCAGCACTTGATACTAATGTAATTTCCAAAGAACATTACATATTTCCCTTGTAATCTTTGTCTTCTAGAGACACATAAATCCTCTTTTTATATACCCATGTTTTGGTCCATCCAACTTACAAATAACATATTTTCTGAATGGATAAATGAAATCCAAAACTTGAGTTGCTATATTCTCATTTTATGGATTAAAAACATTTTATTACTTGGTGAAAGAATACCTGGATTTGGATAGAAGCATCTTTATCATCTGTGGGCCTTTAGGTAAGTCACAAAATCAGTGAATCTTGGTTTTCTTCCTAGTAACGCTTACTATGTCACAGATTTTTTGGAAGGATGAATGAGATCTTAACTGTTGAAATGATTTGAAATGTAAAGTACTTACATTAGGGCTGGAGTCAGTGGAGTAACTCAAAGATCGAAGTTAGTGGTATTAAAAGATTGGGGAGGGCTTCCCTGGTGGCGCAGTGGTTGAGAGTCCGCCTGCCGATGCAGGGGACACGGGTTCGTGCCCCGGTCTGGGAGGATCCCACATGCCGCGGAGCGGCTGGGCCCGTGAGCCATGGCCGCTGAGCCTGCGCGTCCAGAGCCTGTGCTTCGCAACGGGAGAGGCCACAACAGTGAGAGGCCCGCGTAATGCAAAAAAAAAAAAAAAAAAAAAAGATTGGGGATTTAGGTCTTCACAAATGGGCTTCCATGTTTAATGTTGTCGCTCATCTTTCAACATTTTCTAAAGCTGGTTTGAGGACAGTGAGTATAGTTTTGTACAACATGACACAGAGAATACCAGAGCAAGATTATATCTGTCACAGATGAAAATACTCTATGTGTCATAGTAATCTATTCATTGGTTTATGGACCCAGAATTCTCCAGGGGGACTCACAAATTCTCATAATGTTTCTAGGTGCCAGATTTTTCATTTGGAGCTCTTATTTAGTTGACAGATGTGTAAAAATCACGTGTAGCCAAATGACTCTTCAGTCCTATCAAGCTGGTTATTCTAGCTAAGAGTCACTGGAACCTCTACCCCGACTAGGCTTTTCAAATCTTGTACTAGAGTTTAATGTTATTCTATGCTAATGCCAGTGCTTTGTGCTGTATCTTTAAAATACAATGCCTCTTTCTAATACAAACACTAACTTACAGAGAGAGCTCTCTTTGAGGACATCAGAAGAGATCAGTAACTGCATTCAGTTCCTCAAAGGTGTCAGTGAAACCTGTGGTTTGGAGAGTCATACACAAGTCAGACTGGGAGAAAGTTTCTATTTAGAACAATAAATTATAAAATCTTAAAACATAAGAATTAGTTGGACATTAAATATTGAGTCCGTAGCTGTGCCCTGCCACTAATAAAGAAGATCCGTGGAGGTAAATTGATTTGCCAGGTCTTGCCGACAGTAACTGGTAGAGCTGAGATTTGAATCCGGGTCTTCTGATTACTCCAATTTGAGTGCTTTTTCTGCTATTTCTATCCTTTAGATTAAAAAGTTAATTTTATGTTAGAAAGACAATTCTGGTAAGCACAGAAGTCATATTAATGCCAGTGGGGTGATATTAAATATTAAGTTGTATTAGGGTTTTCCAGAGAAAGAGAACCAAAGGAGATCATATGCATATATGTTTGTATGTATATATATGTATGTATATACACACACACACATCTAAAATTATAAGGAATAGGCTCACACAGTTATGGAGGCTGAGAAGTTCCAGGATCTGCCCCAGGATCTGTAGTCCGCAAGCTGGAGGCCCAGGAGAGCGGATGGTATAATTCCAGTCTGAGTCCAAAGGCCTGAGAACCAGGAGAGCCAGTGGTGTAAGTTCTAGTCCAAGTCTGAGTCTGAAGGCAGGGGGAGAAAACTCCACTGTCCCAATTTGAAGATAATCAGGCAGAGAGAGCAAATTCTCTCTTAATCCACCTTTTGTTCTGTTCAGGACTTAAATGGATTGGATTGGGAAGGGCAATCTGCTTTACTCAGTCTACCAAATTAAATTCTTATCTCATCCAAAGACGCTCTCACAGACACCTCCAAATAATGTTTAACCAAATATTTGGGCACCCAGATATTTAAGTTAACTATCACAGAAGTGGACAAATTCCTGGGTTATTTTTTTAGATTTTATAATGATAATGACCTGTAAGTAGGTTGGTTGTTTTATAGAAAAAACTCCACATATGTTGCATTTCTCTCTTTTTGCCCTTTGCATAATTTCAGGGTATTTTTTCCCCCTTTCATCTCTTCAACTGGAAAAAAATGATACTACATAAAAAGGGGTTATTAGCTTGATTTTTTTCCCTAAAAAGTCTATTACTCTAAATAAGTGAAATTAGCTTTTTTTTTGTGTGACAAGAACAAAGAAAAAGTTTCAATTTGTACTACATGTATTGTATATTAAATATGTACTAGGATGTATATCAGAAAAGTCTGGTCTTAAATAGAGTAGATCTTTTATATTCAAAAGTCTTTACAAATGACATCTTCTAGTCACTTTAAAATCCCTGAATTTTTAAAAACCACTATGGGGGTAAAAAACTAAATTACTTCCAAAGGTCAGGTAGATAATGTAAATGAAGGAAGCATTCCAGAGTAAGTTCATAGGGAGCAGTAGGGACAATGGCAAGCTGGAATGCACATGCCCTGTCTGTAGGGGGTGGGCTCTAATCAGCTCCAGTCTTGTGTTGCCATGCGGAAATGTGAGTCCAGTATTGCAAGTTCCCATGATGTTTTAAAAAAATTTTGAAGTGCTATGTTTTTATTTTTTAATGTAAAGTTGCCACTAATTCTAGTTCTAAAAAAAAGTTTAGACCAAACTAAATACATGTCGTTGTATCTGGCCTATGGGTCTTTAGTTTTTGACATCTGACTTGAAGCATATAATTTCTTCCTAGAAAATTCATTCATGACAAGTAGAGGGCAACAAATCCTAATTGAGAGCAGATTCTGGACAATCAGCCAGGCTCAGTCTTTTTTTTTTTTTTTAAGTTGAGGTAACGTTGCTTTATAAGTTTTATGTATACAACAGTATAGTTCAACTTCTGTATGTACTACAGCATGCTCACCACCGAAGTCTAGTTTCCATCCGTCACAACAGTTGACCTCCATTATCTATTTCGCCCTCTGTCAGCCCCTCTTTCCTTTGATGACTACCAATCTGTTCTCTGTATATTTGTGTTTGTTTTTATTTTGTTTTGTTTGTTCATTTATTATTTTTAAACATTCCACATATGAGTGAAATCATGGGTATTTGTCTTTCTTTCTCTGACTTATTTCACTTAGCATAGTACCCCCAAGGTCTATCCATATCATTGCAAATGGCAAT
The DNA here is from genome assembly GCF_937001465.1 of Orcinus orca. Classification (NCBI taxonomy): domain Eukaryota; kingdom Metazoa; phylum Chordata; class Mammalia; order Artiodactyla; family Delphinidae; genus Orcinus; species Orcinus orca. The sequence continues at coordinate 72,963,259 of NC_064567.1, forward strand.
ATTTCATCTTTTTATGGCTGAGTAATATTCCATTGTATTATATATCATGTCTTCACTTAGGTTGTTTCCATAACTTGGCTATTGTAAATAATGCTGCAGTGAACATAGGGGTGCATAAATCTTTTTTAATTAGTGTTTTTATATTCTTCGGATAAATACACAGAAGTGGAATAGCTGGATCGTATGGTAGTTCTATTCTTAATTTTTTGAGGAATCTCCATATTGTTTTCCATCGTAGTTGTACCAATTTACGTTTCTACCAACAGTGTATGACGGTTCCCTTTTTCTCCACATTCTCTCCAATTCTTGTTATTTCTTGTCTTTTTGATAATACAGGCTCAATCTTTAATACTCCTTTATATAATTATGTGATTCAAATTCACGATTTAGGAAAATGACACATCTCTACAAGCCATGGGTCTCAAGATCTCTAATGGAAACTTTGAATGAAATCTTTGAAACCAAGTATCTCCTGTACTTGGAAACTGGGTTAACCCTTGGTGATTTGGAGGACCATCTCTGTTGCTTTCTGTTCTTATCCAGTGCCAGCCTGGCCTCCCTCTGAAAAAACCACCAGTGAGCTTAACCCTCTCATGGTAGAATTTCAGCTGCTATTTGGCCATAAATGGTAGGGTTTTGCACTGAGGACAGCTGACAGATTTACCAATCATATGGCTGGTTTGGTTAAGGTAAAACAATGGCATTGAAATAGTTTGTTTTTTCTTTCATTAATAAATTTTAGTCTATTTATTTACAATTTATTTGTTTGCAAGGATAAGACCAATGTCTTAGGAAAGAATGGTTAAAAAACTAATTATTACCATATAATTTAGCATCATGGAAAAGAAGAATATTTTATATTACGTATATATATTTTGATATATCTATACGTGTATATATTTTTTGATATGGGTTTTTACTCTTATCAGTAACGGCTAGTTTGATGCAAAAGTTATGTAACAACTTATTATGAATGCTGAAAACTGCTCTTACTTTAAATCTAACAGTCTCGGCTAGATTTATCACCTTATAAGAGCTGCTCTCAAATTTTAACTGTGAGATCATCTGTGTAAGAGCTTGTCTCCAGTGGTGGCCACCAACAGTTCTTCCTATCTCTATACATGCATACTGCTCCTTCCATCAAAAGGTGGAGTCTTGGGGCTTCCCTGGTGGCACAGTGGTTGAGAGTCCGCCGGCCGATGCAGGGGACACGGGTTCGTGCCCTGCTCCGGGAAGATCCCACATGCCGTGGAGCAGCTGGGCCCGTGAGCCATGGCCGCTGAGCCTGCGCGTCCGGAGCCTGTGCTCCGCAACTGGAGAGGCCACAACAGTGACAGGCCCGCGTACCGCAAAAAAAAAAAAAAGGTGGAATCTTGTTGCCCTTCCACCTGAATCTGGGCAGGCCATGTGACTTGCATTGACTAATAGAATGCAGCAGAAGAGTCTAAGTAAGTTCTGGAGCAAGCCCTTAAGAGATTTCTGCTTCCATGGTCTTAGAAACCAGCTACCATGTCAGGAAGCTCAGGCTAGCCTAGTGAATGATGAGGGACCATGGGAAAGAGAGATACCATGAGGGACCATGGGAAAGAGGAGGACTGGGGTGCCCCATCCTTGGTCAGCACCATACTGCATGAGACCTCTGAGGATAATTCAGGCTGGTACAGTTCCCAGATGAATGCAGTTGTATAAATGAAATCTGATACCATGTGGATCACAAGTCCTGCCAATCCACAGAATTGTAAGAAAAAAATAATTATTTTAAGCCACTATGTTTTGGGATGACTGGTTATACAGCAACAAGTAACTAAAACAACCTGCTTGTTACTAATGCTAATACATAACTTGGCATCTTCCACAGAGTTTCTGACCTAGTAGGTTTGGATGAGGCCTAGAGATTTGCTATTTTGACAAGATCCTGGAATAATTCAAATTGCAGGTAGTACTTTCAGAGTCACTGCTTGGAACCATTACTCTGAAGAACACCCAGGGGTTGCTCAAGAAAGTTATTTATTTCTAAGTATGCAGAAAATTTTAGAATTTTTCTTTATATATTTCCCTAGTCTACAAAATTATAAAGAAATTAAGCTTAACTATACCCTGTATATTGTGTAGTAGTGATTCAGAGGGCATGCTTTTCTTCGAATACAGGGGAACTTCTAATGCAGGGAGAAGTTGCTGTTGTCTTTCAGTTTTCTCGGAATATTGCCGTTTGTGTGTCCCTCCTAAGCAGATATATGGATTATAGTGTACTATCCTAAATAATAGAATCCTCATAATGTTTAGTACTGAGGTGGGAAGTGACCATGGGCATCTCTTATGCCTCACAGAAGTTCAGTGGTTATTTTGAGATAAAACACGTGGAGGAGCTGTCAAATTTAAAGATGAATAGTGCATATTTCTTTTACAAAATACAAGGTTCCAAGTTTGCTAACCTTTCTGTGATAAGTAACTATGAGTAGACTCCGACCTAATAGAAAATTAACATATACCCACTGAACACATTTACTCTGTACCAACAAAACAGAGACAGTTTTCATAATTAGTGAGAAAATTATTTTCTTTTCTTAAAAAGGAGGTGGTTTTTTTTTTGGCCATGCTGTGAGGCATGTGGGCTCTTAGTTCCCTGACCAGGGATTGAACCCGAATCCCCTGCAGTGGAAATGCGGAGCCTTAACCACTGGACTGCCAGGGAAGGCCTCAAAAAGGAGTATTTTAAAACAAAATAGTGGGTAATGTTTCTACTGTCATATGGTATTGCATAAAATGATGTGTTTGGTACCTAAAAAATGATTATTTTGGCATGTAAGAAGTTAGAAAATTTTTAAAAATCCATTTAAAAATCTTCCAACTTAGGTTTTGTGTGTTTGAATACATTTGTGATTAGTTTGTAACAACTGGAAATTTATTAGCTGAATTTCACCAAAAACGTAAAATTTTTGGGTGGCATTGAAAAATGAGCATCATGATTTAGTAAGAGCAACCAAATGTTGGCACTTCTTCCATTTGGGAAATACATATATTTATGAGAAATCTTTTTCACTTATAAAAACCACGTATTAAAGGAAACAGCTGATAAACCTACATAAAGAGACAAAAGACCTGTATGCAGAAAATTATAAGACACTGATGAAAGAAATTAAAGATGATACAAATAGATGGAGAGCTATACCATGTTCTTGGATTGGAAGAATCAACACTGTGAAAATGACTCCACTACCCAAAGCAATCTACAGATTCAATGCAATCCCTATCAAACTACCACTGGCATTTTTTACAGAACTAGAACAAAAAATTTCACAATTTGTATGGAAACACAAAAGACCCCGAATAGCCAAAGCAATCTTGAGAACGAAAAAGAGAGCTGGAGGAATCAGGCTTCCTGACTTCAGACTATACTACAAAGCTACAGTAATCAAGACAGTATGGTATTGGCACAAAAACAGAAATATAGGTCAATGGAACAGGATAGAAAGCCCAGAGAAACACCCATGCACATATGGTCACCTTATCATTGTGAAGGAGGCAAGAATATACAGCAGAGAAAAGACAGCGTCTTCAATAAGTGGTGCTGGGAAGACTGGACAGCTACATGTAAAGGAATGAAATTAGAACACTGCCTAACACTGTACAGAAAAATAAACTCAAAATGGATTAAAGACCTAAATGTAAGGCCAGACACTATCAAACTCTTAGAGGAAAACATAGTCAGAACACTCTATGACATAAATCACCGCAAGATCCTTTTTGACCCACCTCCTAGAGAAATGGAAATAAAAACAAAAATAAACAAATGGGACCTAATGAAACTTGAAAGCTTTTGCAGAGCAAAGGAAACCATAAACAAGACGAAAAGACAACCCTCAGAATGGGAGAAAAGATTTGCAAATGAAGCAACTGACAAAGGATTAATCTCCAAAATTTGCAAGCAGCTCATGCAGCCCAATATCAAAAAAAACAAACAACCCAATCCAAAAATGGGCAGAAGACCTAAATAGACATTTCTCCAAAGAAGATGTACAGATTGCCAACAAACACATGAAAGAATGCTCAACATCATTAATCATTAGAGAAATGCAAATCAAAACTACAATGAGATATCATCTCACACAGGTCAGAATGGCCGTCATCAAAAAAATCTACAAACAATAAATGCTGGAGAAACTGTGGGGAAAAGGGAACCCTCTTGCACTGCTGGTGGGAATGTAAATTGATACAGCCACTATGGAGAACAGTATGGAGGTTCCTTAAAAAACTAAAAATGGAACTACCATATGACCCAGCAATCCCACTACTGGGCATATACCCTGAGAAAACCATAATTCAAAAAGAGACATGTACCAAAATGTTCATTGCAGCTCTATTTACAATAGCTAGGACATGGAAGCAACCTAAGTATCCATCAACAGATGGATGGATAAAGAAGATGTGGCACATATATACAATGGAATATTACTTAGCCATAAAAAGAAACGAAATTGAGTTATTTGTAGTGAGGTGGATGGACCTAGAGTCTGTCATACAGAGTGAAGTAAGTCAGAAAGAGAAAAACAAATACCGTATGCTAACACATATGTATGGAATCTAAGAAAAAAAATGGTCATGAAGAACCTAGGGGTGAGATGGGAATAAAGTCACAGACGTACTAGAGAATGGACTTGAGGATATGGGGAGGGGGAAGGGTAAGCTGTCACAAAGTGAGAGAGTGGCATGGACATATATACACTACCAAATGTAAAATAGATAGCTAGTGGGAAGCAGCCGCGTAGCACAGGGAGGTCAGCTCAGTGCTTTGTGACCACCTAGAGGGGTGGGATGGGGACGGTGGGAGGGAGGGAGACGCAAGAGGGAAGAGATATGGGGCCATATGTATATGTATAACTGATTCACTTTGTTACAAAGCAGAAACTAACACATCATTGTAAAGCAATTATACTCCAATAAAGATGTTTAAAAAAAAAAAATTACAGAGAGAAAGGACCGGAAGGAAATGCATGAAATGTTAGCAGTGTTATCTATAATAAATATTTATAAGAATTAAAAATAAATAAATAAAAGAAACAACTTAGAAGCAGGCTTTAAAATTCTGTCATCAGGTGTTAAACTAAAATTTGTGAAACAATTGAAGTGTATTATTATATTAATAACTTAATATTATGTTTTTAGTGAGAACCATATTTTATAGAAATACAAATGACCAATAAAATACTTTAAAATATTGTGTGCTTCATTATGTTTTTACAAAAAATTTTCAATTTTTGTGTTTTAGATGTATATTTAGATAATATAGTACATGTATATAATTTAAAAATAAGTAAATATTGACTATTAGAGTTTCATGCTTGAACATTTCTTACTGTTGCACTGTGCTATCCAAATAGTTTGAGAACCAACATTCTAGAACCTTAAGGATATTCTGTAGTATCTTCCATGCATATTATTGTGTGGAAAATAATGTATTTCATTTTTTTTTAACACCTTTATTAGAGTATAATTGCTTTACAATTGTGTGTTAGTTTCTGCTTTATAACAAAGTGAATCAGTTATACATGTACATATGTTCCCATATCTCTTCCCTCTTGCGTCTCCCTCCCTCCCACCCTCCCTATCCCACCCCTCTAGGTGGTCACAAAGCACCGAGCTGATCTCCCTGTACTATGTGGCTGTTTCCCACTAGTTATCTGTTTTACATTTGGTAGTGTATATATGTCCATGCCACTCTCTCACTTCGACCCAGCTTACCCTTCCCCCTTCTCATGTCCTCAAGTCCATTCTCTATGTCTGCATCTTTATTCCTGTCCTGCCCCTAGGTTCTTCAGAACCATTTTTTTTTTCCTGTAGATTCCATATATATGTGTTAGCATACAGTATTTGTTTTTCTCTTTCTGACTTACTTCACTCTGTATGACAGACTCTAGGTCCATCCACCTCACTACAAATAACTCAATTTCGTTTCTTTTTATGGCTGAGTAATATTCCATTGTATATATGTGCCACATCTTCTTTATCCATTCATCTGTTGATGGACAGTTAGGTTGCTTCCTTGTCTTGGCTCTTGTAAATAGAACTGCAGTGAACATTGTGGGAAATGACTCTTTTTGAATTATGGTTTTCTCAGGGTATATGCCCGGTAGTGGGATTGCTGAGTCATATGGTAGTTCAATCTTTAGTTTTTTAAGGAACCTCCATACTGTTCTCCATAGTGGCTGTATCAATTTACATTCCCACCAACAGTGCGAGAGGGTTGACTTTTCGCCACACTCTCTCCAGCATTTATGGTTTGCAGATTTTTTGATGATGGCCATTCTGACCAGTGTGAAGTGATACCTCATTGTAGTTTTCATCTGCATGTCTCTGATAATTAGTGATGTTGAGCATCTTTTCATGTGTTTGTTGGCAGTCTGTATATCTTCTTTAGAGAAATGTCTATTTAGGTCTTCTGCCCATTTTTGGATTGGGTTGTTTGTTTTTTTGATATTGAGCTGAATGTAAATTTTGGAGATTAATCCTTTGTCAGTTGCTTCATTTGCAAATCTTTTCTCCCATTCTGAGGGTTGTCTTTTCGTCTTGTTTCTGGTTTCCTTTGCTCTGCAAAAGCTTTCAAGTTTCATTAGGTCCCATTTGTTTATTTGTGTTTTTATTTCCATTTCTTTAGGAGGTGGGTCAAAAAGGATCTTGCGGTGATTTATGTCATAGAGTGTTCTGCCTATGTTTTCCTCTAAGAGTTTGATAGTGTCTGGCCTTACATTTAGATCTTTAATCCAATTTGAGTTTATTTTTGTGTATGGTGTTAGGGAGTGTTCTAATTTAATTCCTTTACATGTAGCTGTCCAGTTTTCCCAGCACCACTTATTGAAGAGGTTGTCTTTTCTCCATTGTATATTCTTGCCTCCTTTATCAAAGATAAGGTGACCATATGTGTGTGGATTTATCTCTGGGCTTTCTATCCTGTTCCATTGATCCATATTTTTGTTTTTGTGCTAGTACCATACTGACTCGTTTACTGTAGCTTTGTAGAATACTCTGAAGTTTGGAAGCCTGATTCCTCTAGCTCCATTTTTCTTTCTCAAGATTGCTTTGACTGTTCGGGGTCTTTTGTGTTTCCATACAAATTGTGCAATTTTTTGTTCAAGTTCTGTGAAAAGTGCCAGTGGTAGTTTGATAGGGATTGCATTGAATCTATAGATGGCTTTGGGTAGTGGAGTTATTTTCACAGTGTTGATTCTTCTAATCCAAGAATGTGGTATATCTCTCCATTTATTTATATCATCTTTAATTTCTTTCATCGGTGTCTTATAATTTTCTGCATACAGGTCTTTTGTCTCCTTAGGTAGGTTTATTCCTAGATATTTTATTCTTTTTATTGCAGTGGTAAATGGGAGTGTTTCCTTAATTTCTCTTTTAGGTTTTTCATCATTTGTGTATAGGAATGCCAGAGATTTCTGTGCATTAAGTTTGTATCCTGCTACTTTACCAAAT